>NC_052405.1:23176303-23283727 GCF_009389715.1 Phoenix dactylifera
TGATTTTTCACGTTTTACATGGGTTTCATTTCTTGCACATAAAGATGAGTCCTTTTCCGCTTTTATCAAGTTTCATAATAGAGTTTCGAATGAACTCAATCTTAAACTAAAAGCAATTAGGAGTGATCATGGTACCGAGTTTGAAAATCAGCACTTTGAAAAGTTTTGTGACGAAAATAGTATCAATCATAATTTCTCGGCACCTAGGACACCCCAACAAAATGGGGTGGTAGAGAGGAAGAATCGCACACTAGCAGATATGGCTCGTACCATGTTGTGCGAATCGGATCTACCAAAATATTTCTGGGCTGAAGCAATAAATACTGCATGTCACATTTTGAACCGTGCATTAGTTAGGTCCATCTTGAAGAAAACACCTTATGAGTTAATAAAAGGTAAGAAACCAAATATAAGCTATTTTCATGTTTTCGGTTGTCGATGCTTTATTTTAAATAATGGAAAGGACAATCTAAGCAAATTTAGTGCTAAATCAGATGAGGGGATCTTCTTAGGTTATTCCTCATCTAGTAGAGCATACAGGGTCTTCAACAAGAAAACTCTCGTTGTTGAAGAATCCATTCATGTTGTTTTTGATGAAGCTAATGGAGATTCTTCTAGAAAAGAAGAAGATGGTGATGCAGGTATACTTGAAGACCAAATGAAGGAATTCTCCATACAAGACAAACAACATGAGGATGAGATCAAAGAAGATACAAATCAACAAGATGAAGAAGATCAACCTCCATCAAGAAATCAAGATCTTCCTAAGGAATGGAGGTATGCACATGGTCATCCAAAGGATCTAATCCTTGGTGATCCTTCACAAGGTATAAGAACTAGATCCTCTCTAAGAAATACTAGTAATTATCTTGCTTTCGTTTCACAAATAGAGCCTAAATCACTAGAAGAAGCTGAAAAAGATGATAATTGGATGAATGCTATGCAAGAGGAATTAAACCAATTTGAAAGAAATGAAGTTTGGACTTTAATGAAAAGACCCCCTAATGTTTCAATTATAGGCACCAAGTGGGTGTATAGAAATAAACTAGATGAAGATGGAATAGTAATAAGAAACAAAGCTAGGCTAGTGGCCAAAGGATATAATCAGGAGGAAGGAATAGATTTTGATGAAACTTTTGCTCCTGTTGCTAGGTTAGAGGCTATTAGACTACTTTTGGCATATGCATGCTTCATGGATTTTAAACTCTATCAAATGGATGTAAAAAGTGCTTTTTTAAATGGCTATATAATGGAGGAAGTTTATGTAGGACAACCTCCAGGTTTTGAAAATCACTTGCATCCAGATTATGTGTATAAATTGCATAAAGCATTGTATGGACTTAAGCAAGCCCCTAGGGCATGGTATGAAAGATTAAGTAATTTCCTAATTGAAAACAAATTTAAGAGAGGAAATGTAGACAAAACCCTCTTTATTAAAAGAAAAGGAAATGACTTATTGCTTGTACAAATTTATGTGGATGATATAATTTTTGGTGCTACTAATGATAGTCTTTGTCAAGAGTTTGCCAAGCTTATGCAGGGAGAATTTGAAATGAGCATGATGGGTAAGCTCAACTTCTTCCTTGGGCTACAAATAAAACAATCAGAGGAAGGCATCTTCATCAGTCAGTCCAAATACATCAAGGAAATGTTGGAAAAATTCAAGATGAAGGATGCAAAGGAAATCAGCACACCCATGGGCTCAAGTTGCAAGCTTGACAAAGATGAAAAAGGTAAAAGTATAGACTGCAAATTGTACAGAGGTATGATAGGCTCTCTACTTTACCTTACTGCTAGTAGACCAGATATATTATTCAGTGTTTGTATGTGTGCTAGATACCAAGCATGTCCTAAGGAATCACACTTGCAAGCTGCTAAAAGAATTTTTAGATATCTAGTAGGGACATCTAATGTAGGCTTATGGTATTCTAAACAATCTGACATAAATTTAATTGCTTATTCCGATGCTGATTTTGCCGGGTGCAAACTCGACAGAAAAAGCACAAGTGGCACATGTCAATTTTTAGGTGCTAATTTGGTTTCTTGGTTTAGCAAGAAACAAAATTCAGTTGCCTTGTCCACAGCTGAGGCTGAGTACATAGCAGCTGGAAGCTGTTGTGCCCAAGTTCTTTGGATTAAGCAACAACTTGAAGACTTCGGTATCAAAATGGATAATATACCAATTAAGTGTGATAATACAAGTGCAATTAATTTAACAAAAAATCCTGTTCAACACTCTAAGTCAAAGCATATAGAGATTAGGCATCATTTTATTAGGGATCATGTGCTGAAAAATGATGTGATGATTGAATATATATGCACTGAAAATCAATTGGCCGATATCTTTACAAAGCCCCTTTGTAAAGATAGATTCAACTTCTTAAGGAATGCCTTGAGCTTGTATGATCCTAGCAAATGAATTGAACTTGTATTGTATTGCTTTGCTACTCAAACTAGTAATCCACCTCAAGGTGAACATAAGTGAAAAACATGAATTCACCTAAGCTAAATGACGAACTGTTTGACTTTCCGGAGGATGGTTACCCTCCCTTGGACTCTTCATGGAGATATTTTTAGAGCCTATTTCATAGGTATTCGAAATTTGGTCAAACATTCCTCATTTCAATATTAATAATTCAAAAATCATTATCAAATTATTATAGGATGTATTATTAAGGGGGAGGATCACAAACAAATTCACTCTGAGTTTGTCAAAAGAGATCATGTTGATTAGGATGATTAAACAAAAATTGGGAAAAGATAGAATTCAGTCTGAAATTTTTCAGTGCCGGAGACGTCTCTGGCAAATCGCAGAGACGTCCCCCCAGGCGAGACGTCTCGCCTTAGTCGCGGAGACGTCTCGGGGACCGAACTAGGTCTTTTAAAATAAGTGAAACAGCTCGAGCCGACCCGAGCTATCTTCTCTCATCCCCGACCAAAACCAAAAACCCTAGCCTCCGCTTGTTCTCCATCACAAACCCTAGCCTCCTTCTCCACATTTCCCTAGGATTTCCACTCAATGGCACCCAAAAGAGCTAGGAGGACCGGTGGAAGGCGACCTAGGGCAGCGGCCGACGGTGAGGAACGGAGGGAAGAACCTTCCGCGCCGTCTCCTCCGGTTGCTCCGCCAACCACGACCATCTCCTGTGCAAATCGCACAGTCACGACCGGTAGGTACATAGATTTTGCCTTTTTAGATAATGAGGGGTTCTCTATTGGAGAGAGACTCCGAGCCCAAGGGTGGGAGCACCTTTGCACCCTCAATACCTCGACCTACCCCGGCCTAGTTAGAGAACTTTTTAGCAATATGGCATTAGGGGACTTAGGGTACACTGCATATGTCCGGGGGACATTAGTAGAAATCAATGAGGATGTCCTATCCACTGTTTTACAAATCCCTAAGGACGGTGAGGCTCCAACCTCACATCCCCAAAGGAAAATAGCCCTAAATTTAATTTTAGGAAGAGAGGACTGCGGCCCTCTTGATGTTGTCAATTCTCAAGACCTAAATGCAGAGATGAGATTACTTCTAAGTATTGTCAACAGGGTCTTGTTTCCTAAAACCGGCCGCTTCGATTTTGTTTCGGAGCGAGACCTAGTTGTTATGCATCATATCCTACTAGGGATTCCTCTAAACCTCCCTAGACTTATGTTAAACTATATTGCACTATGTCATAGGTATTCTAGGTTTAGTATACCCTATGGCATGATCTTTACCTTAGTATTCAAACACTTTAAGGTTCACATTCCCGAAAATGAACCTGCAAAGCCCTTGAGAAACACCGACTATTACAATGAGGGCACAATGAGAAGAATGGAGTTTCATAAGATAGATGGATCTTGGGTCAAAGTTCCAAAAAGAAAAGCACAAACCCTAGAGCCTGAGATCCCACATCACGAGTCTGACCACCACTCTCCTCCACCTAGCCACATGGATATCCCTGATATACCCTCCAGCTCAGCTGGACCTTCCACATCCATGCCACCACCTCCTCCAGTCAGTGGGCCTTCCTTCCTATCAGAGGATCAGATGCGCACCTTAGCATCTGTCATTTGCCAGCAGATGAGGGAGGAGATGAGATCCATGATCTCCACTGAGTTGGCCCCCATCAGAGCTTCACATGAAGGGCTTCTACAAGAGCTGAAGGAAGTTAGAGCTCAAATTGAAGCTACAACGCAAGAAATAATTGGTGTGGGTGCCACCCAAACCTGCAGGACAATTGAGCTCAAGGACAGCTTGAAGACCATTTCCAAGAGTCTCAAAGAGTTGACAAGCCCAGGAGGCAACGTGGGCACCTTGGTTGCCCAACTCAGAGGAAGAATTGAAATGGCAACCATAGAATTTGAAGCACTTGTGGCAGCCTTCCACAAGTCACAGGGAGATCAATTTAAGACCCTAATGGATTCCATCAATGCATTCATAGATGCAGCTTGTAGGGTTTACGAGCAACGTCGCCGATGAGGGACATCTTGTAGGATCTTCTTTTTGTAAACCCTAGGCTATTTTGAAACACTTCTTGTATTAAGAAATCAATACTTGTAATGATTTCTTCTCTTGACTATGTACTGACTTCAAAGGTTCACAATGATACATGAATACAATCTCTTTTGAAAACTTTGTGTACATTGCCAACTCTGTGTATATGTTTCTGTGATTGTGTATGTGATTTTGTGATGTGCCATAAAAATCTTATCATATACCTTGAGTGTTCAAATTTGATACAAAGAAACAATGCACATAAAACAGGGGGAGCACATCTTGTGATAACAACGTTAAACAAAAAGATGAGTCTAAAATGAATTCCAAAACTAAGGGGGAGTGATATGAGTGACTGAATTCATTAATAGAAATGACTTGGACAGGGGGAGCACAACTTGAATATCCTTGAGTGGTTCATGGAAATATGCTAAATCTTACTAGGAAGTATGCTTTAAGCACCTACAGATAATTTGTCTCCTTCATTGTTGATGACAAAAAGGGGGAGTAGATATATAGATAAGGGGAGTAGAACCATAGAACCAATATGGATAAGGGGAGTAGAACCAATATGGATACATTGGAATGCAAAATACAAAATTCATGATTAAAAGTTGAATTAGAAGAGATAAAATTGAAGAATATTAGCTTTAAGATAATTGCCCTTCTGGAAAAGAAAGAGGGAGTCAAAAAGAACTTAGCTTTCAATTATCTTTAGCATCAATATTCATTTCACATTGTATCTAGTTCTAATCAAAACATTATACCTGTACATCTGAGCAAATACTGTGTATATGTTTAAATTTCGAATTTTGCATATACTCAGTGTTTTGTCATCATCAAAAAGGGGGAGATTGTTGACCCCCTAATGGATTTTGATGGATACAAAACACTAGAGTATAATTTCATTTATCTTAACAATTTAATTGAGGAATTCATGTGCTTTATTAAGAATATTGTTAAGAAATGTCTAGGCAAGTTTCCATAATTTTTATGAATTTATTAAAGAAGTTTTGAGATGAAGAAAATAGATCAGGGAAAGCCGAGACGTCTCCTGATAGTCTCAGAGACGTCTCTGGCACAAACAGGAAGAACTGGCACGTTGGGAGACGTCCCCGGCACCTGCCGAGTAGTCCCCGCGATAGCGGAGTCGACTCTCTCAGTAGCGGAGTCGACTCTCTCAGTGGCGGCAGAAAGACAGTTTTTTAAGAGATATGCGCGAGACGTCCCCACCGTACGCGGAGTCGTCCCCGCAAGTAAAAAGCAGACTTCCCGAGTCGTCCCCAAGATAGAGGAGACGGCTCTCTCAGGGTTTTCCAGAGAATGATTTTTTCGGTGATAAGGCAGCGGAGACGTCCCCTGAAAGAGCGGAGTCGACTCTCTCAGGGAATTCCAGAAGACATGTTTTTCTGAGATAAAGAAGCGGAGTCGTCCCTGAGGGAGAGGAGTCGTCCCCATGCAGAAAGTGCAAACAAGCCGAGACGTCCCCGTAAAGCGCCGAGACGACCCCAAACAACGTAAAAAGTAAAATCTTGTAGCCGAGACGTCTCTCGTTGAAGCGGAGACGTCTCCGGAGCGCCTGGGACGCGACTGACAACTTTTTGCAGGTTGTTTTGAATTTCAAATCTCTCTAACTTTATCTCTAACGGCTATATTTGCTTTTTGGTCTATAAAAGGGACCACGTAAGTGCTTCTCAACAACTCTTCAAAAACCCAAAAGCTAGATCATTTAAGAGAGAAGCAAGAGAGAGAAGTTCAAGGAAGTGAGTGCATTCAAGTGAAGAAGTCAAGTGCTTTCAAGCTTCCCAAGCAATTTCAAGCTCAACCACTCTCGCGCGCTCGGGATTCAAAGCTCACACTCAAACCTACGCGATCCACATCGGAAGAATCACCATTTCCTACGCTTCCAACGGCAAAAGGATTCTTCCGGGTTCTATTGTTCATCATTGTCTTATTTGCTTATTTAGAGCTTTTTTAATCCTTTGTAAAATCTTCTATTGTGGTGCTTGTTCCAGTCAAGGGACTTGGAACAAGGGAAAGGCGTCCCAAGCCTAAGTGTAATTGGGGGTTTTAGGGTTTGTTGTTAGCCCGGTGTAAAACAACGAGTTGGGTAGTGAACTCGCAAAACTACCGTACTGTAATCGTGGATTATAGTGAAAATTCCCAACGGTGCTTTGGGGAGTGGATGTAGGAGCGGTGGAGGCTCCGAACCACTATAAAAGCTTGTGTTTGCGATTGCTTGTCTTCATAGCTTTATTTTTGTTTAGCTCATATATTTGTGAGTTCTATTTTTAAACAGTCAAAAGTTTTTTAAAACACCCAATTCACCCCCCTCTTGGGTGACCATCTCTGGGCAACACTTTCGATCGCACGGGGAAGGAATGAGGAGGGGATCACGCAGGCTCTTCCAAAACAGGGAGGGGAAGAGAGTGGGAGATGAATGCGTGGGAGTTATTATATATATTTATTTTTTTTTTTATTATTTTTTATTTTTTTATTTGTTTTGAAAAGTGGTTGGGGTCCACTCGGGTAGGTCGGAAGGGCTTGGTCCTGAATCTAAAATAGAGGAAGTTTGGGCACATGGAGAAAATGGGAGAGGTCTCTGTTTTTGCTAGGTCGGGAAGCTTGGTGCACACGGGGAAATATGACGTGGACAAAGAAATGGATAGCTTCATGCACATGTGGGAGAAAGTAGTCCACACATGGAACAAATTGGGACTAGTTTGTGAAATGGGTTGACTCGACCTGCACACATATTAGACTAAACTAATATAGAAAATTAAACCAAATTGCATTACCTCTAATAATGCAATGAAGAGGGGAAACACATTGTCTTATGTTTAAATTTATGCATAACAATAATAATAAGTGCCATGTAAAGTAGATAAATTTATACATTATTTGGCACTTATCAGTATGCCTTTGAATATATGCACTATGAATACCAAGATTAAAGAAACCATCTTTGGCATATAAAATCAACTCATGCTAGTATGTACTTAATCTCAAAAGACCTTGCCATTGGCTTACTTAGATTATCATCTGAAAAGTCAAAGTTTGCTATGCATGTTAACTAAGGAAACAAACAAAAATCAATTTCTAAATCTAAAGATGTTGTTTCCATCACTAAGTTCTTCAAAAGCTTACATTAGTTTTGTTCTTGGCACTCAAATTGAAATATTTTCTACATTGGCACAAATTCACAAAAAAGGTTCAAATGAAAAAGGTTTGCAAACTATGAAAACAAAGAAGTATCATGGCATAGTTTTGAAAACCAATTTTGTATTAAGTTGTGCACAGAAAATAATATTGAATACAATTGTTTCTGCACCAAGAACACCATAAGTAAAATAGGATTAATAGAATCCTTGAAGAAATAAAAAAGACAATGTTGTATGATAGTCATCTACTTAAATAATTTTTTGTTAAAAGCTATCATCATTGTTTGTCATATATATAGTTTCTATTAGATCTATTTTTGATGAAAACTCCATTTGATCTTCTGAAAAATAGAAAATGATCTATTGCATATCTTTCATATTTTTCAGTAGTATATGTTATGCTTGATATGGTCGTTTGAAAATAATGCCAAATCTGATAAAGATATTTCTATTTTTGGATATCATTCATCAAGCAATGCATATAGAACATTTAATGAAAAGATATCAATTCATTTTATTCTTTATGAGACTAATGATTTATTATCAAGATACTAAAATCAAATTATATATGTATATGGTTAATCTTTTATATATAACAATTTGAAAACTTGTTAATAATTAGAACCAAATTGAGTTTTTCAGAAATGCATATGAAGAAAAATTGATGACTACTAAAAGACTAAATCAAGAAAAGATGAAATAGATCTTGATGAAATTCTTGCATGATTAGAAGTAAAGATCACCATTATCATTTGCTTGCTTTATGAGCTTTATATTCTGTCAAATGAATGTGTAGAATGCACTCCTATGTGGTTATTTCATTAGAAAAGATCTATGTAAAATAACTATCTTATTTGAAAATACTCATTACAAATATGATAAAGCAATATGTGATTTGGAACAAGCATCAAAAGTATGATATATAAAAGCTTGAGTAACTTTTTGATAAAAAGTAATAATGATAAATTTATACGTTAAAAAGAAGAATTTGTGATATCTTGCTTGCTCAAAGCATACATTGATGGCATCCTTTTTTGGTTCTGCTAATGAAGATTTATATGGAGATTTTACTAAGCTCATGCAAAGTGAGTTTGAAATATGTATAATGAATGAATTAACATTTTTTCTTGAAGTCCAAATTAAGACAAACAAGAAAGGGGATCTTCATTGACCAAAGTTAGTCCACAAGAAAACTCTTATAGAAGATTGGCATGAAGAAGTTATGTCTATGACCCCATCTTGTAGAATTTGAAAAGGATGAGCAAAGTAGATCTATTGTTTTAAAGCTGTATTGAAGTATGATAGAATAAGTATTTTATCATACAGCTAGTAGACCAGATTGTATGCTCATTATGTGCCCTTGTGCAAGACTTCAATCTAACTTTAATGAATCATATTTTATTGATAACAAATAAATCATAATCTGAATTTTGATAGAAACAACTGTTTAAGATAAGTTGATTAAAACTTAGCTAGCGTGTCTTATTGATAATTATCTTAAGCAAATAAAATCTAAACTAAATTGATTTTGAAAATAAGAAATTGATTTGACCTTGATGAATCTTCCTATTGCCTCACATGCTTGTCCTTGAACCATCTTGGTTAATGAAACTATCTCTTTAGTTCAAGTGATATGTGCTTGCTTATATTTAGGCAATCTCTTGAGTAAAGTGACTCAACATTCAACTATTGTCATATCTTATATTGAGTCATCTAGTTAAAAATATGTTGGATGCATGGTTTGTATCTTGAAGAAACTAATGACTTTCTTTCAAGAAAGAAAAGGAGTTTGTTAATAATGCAGGATCCTTGAGCAAGAAAATGAGAGATTTCAACTTGAAGGACACCTCCACATAAGATACAATAAACATTCACATGCAAACAAGAGAGAGGACCTTCTTCAGCCAAAAGTTCACACATAAGAAATCTAGTTTGACTTGAAGAATATAGAATAAATAGGTAATTTTAGATACCTCTCTCATAAATTAGCTGAGCAAAGTCAATAACTTAAATCTTATTGTGGCATGGTTAAAATCTTTAATTATTAATTTCTTGATATCATGTCTATATATGTATTAATTTACTTATGCTTTTAGAAATTGATTCATGGTTTGCTCAAACTAAATTGTTCCTTTGCCTATATCATAACCATGAAATACACAAGTATATGCTTAAAATGCTGATTTAAATTGACTTGTGAGAAGCTATGAATTCTTGAGCATAATGAAAATGTTGTTTGCATGATATACATCTATATGATACATAAGATTATTTCTTTATTCTGCTCTTTCATGTAAATTTGTTGCCCAGTAGATACAACCCAAGAGGAGGGGTGAATTGGGTCTTTTTAAACTTTTAGACTACTTCTAAAACTTTTCAATTAATTATGCTAAGTTATATAGATGCACAGTGAAATTTAAACTTAGCAACAGTTTGATGTATAGAATGTGACTAGATTGAATATGCTTGCAACTAAAGGATGCGCGGATAAAAGTTAAGCAAGCAATTTATCTAAGTAAGTAAGTGAGTAAGTTAGACAATGACAAGAATCATTACAAACACAACAAACATATAGTGGTTCGGTGCACCCCAGCACCTACATCCACTCCCCAAGACCTCTTGGGAATTTCACTATAATCCTACAGATTACAGCCGGTTGTTTTACAAGCTCACAACCCAACTTGTTGTTTTGCAAGATAACAACGAATTCGGTCGGTTTTCACAGGCTCACCGACTAGAACCAACCGATTGTTTTCCCGGGTTCACAATCAAACCCAGTTAGTTTTCCCCACAGGCTCACCAACCACAACCTTACAACGATTGTTTTCCGGGTTCACAATCAACCCAGTTGGTTTTCCCAAAGGCTCACCAACCACAACCTAACACCGTTGGTTTTCCCTTTGGCTCACCAACAAACCTTAACCCCTTGATTCAATCCCTTGATTGAATCAAGTTACAAGATATTAAAACAAAGGTTTAAAGACAAATACAAGCTTCTCACTTAAGCAGATATAGCAAATATAAATAAGTAAGGTAAAGAGAAGAAGCCCTCAAACTAATTCGTAGATGGAGGAACTCGGCTTCTTCTTCACTTGACCCTCTTCTGATTTTGCACGAAGTAGAGGATCACCGAGGCAGCACACAGTTGAAGAGGAAGCTTTGGGATTCACTTGGATGCTCTTCTTCTCTCTATTTTGCTTTGAATGGCCTTTTTGTGCTTATGGAGGATTTTCCTTGTAATCTCTTTGAGATCTCTTCTCTAAATGTTCTCTCCCACTTCCATAACGTCTTTCCTAGCTCTCCTCTTGATTTTATAGCTTTAGATATCGTGGAAACAGAAATCTAGCCGTTAGAGACAAAAATAGAGCCATTGTGCACAGTCTGCAACTCCTGACAAAGTTTTCATTGGGATCGGAGTCGACTCGCGCGATCTGGAGTCGACTCGACTGTAGCAGGAGTCGACTCATGCTTTTCTGGAGGCGGCTCGGCAACTGTTCCAGATTTGAATTAAAGTGGTCTTCTCGACTGGGAGTCGACTCGACTTAACCCGGAGTCGACTCGCCAAAATCTGGAGCTGACCTTGCACTTTTGGTGCCGGCTCATCCCAAGGAATCCATGGATGCATTTTTCAACTTTGCTTACTCGAGTCGACTCGAAAATTCTGGGAGTCGACTCGGTGCTCAGAGTCCGAACTCCCGAGCTTCTGTCTTTTGGCTCGTGCTGTCTCGGAGTCGACTCGGCCCTCAGTATCCAAAAAACAGTCTTCTGTCTTTTGGGGTCGCGCTGCCTTGGAGTCGACTCGAACTGTCTTGGAGTCGACTCGCCTCTCAGAGACGAAAATGCCGTCTTCTGTCTTTGGCCGTTGTGCTGCCTCGGAGTCGACTCGGATTTTGCGGGAGTCGACTCGGCTCTCAGTGTCTGAAATTGGCTCTCTGACTTTTTGCTTGTTTTCCTCTGGGAGTCGACTCTAGCTTCCTTTGGAGTCGACCTGCCAACCATCGGAGTCGACTCGAGTTCCTCAGGAGTCGACTCGGCTCTCAGGGTCCAAAATAGCTTCTCTGTGTTTCTGCCTTGTTACTCCCTGGAGTCGACTCGTACTATCCAGGAGTCGACTCGAGGACTATTCTTTTGGATTTTCCTTTGAATTTGCTCTTCCAACTTGAGTCCTTTGAACTTGAAACTTGGGCCAATGAAGTGTAACTTTCTTCCAATTTTTCTTGAGAGCTTTGGAGGCCTTCTTGTGTTCTTCCAGCTTGCTATGTTCCTTGCAAAATGAATATTTTTCTCCTTGCAACACAAACATTAGTATTTATACTTCATGGTTTTTGTGATCATCAAAATCAATCTTTAAATCAATCTTTGGGTCATCAGTCTCCCCCTTTTTGATGATGACAAAACTTGGAGTATATGCAATATAAAATATATTGTGTTCTAGAAGTAGTGCATAGCTAAGTTGTTTAAAGTAGAAAATATATATCTTTAACATATACTTCATGATAATGCTTTAGATTTAATCAACTTAATATAATCAACACATAAAGCATTATGAGCATATACTTAGATATTTCTCCCCCTTTTTGACAACATCAAAAAGATAGTGAAACATTAAGCACAAAGATAAGAATACTCAAATATTTCTTTTTCTTATTGTACTCTGATTTGCATGTCAAATTATTGCAAGGATGTGAATCATATAACTCAAGACAATAATATTAGAATAAGATTAATGAGCATAGATCAGAGTCAATTAAGATAATTTCAGAGCAGAACACATCGAATGTGATTCCAAGGATAGTTTTCAACTCAAGTGTAGATGGAATCTTTCTTAAGTTAATTCAAGAAGTACCACGAATGATATTCAAAGAAAGCACGAATGGAAATCTAACCTCTCTTCAATAATAAGTATGAAAGCTTGTTCATTTAAGATCTTTTGCCCAATATATTAAGTATTTTATCAACATGAGAGCAATTTAATTAATTTTCAGAGTATAAGATCAAAACTTATATACTTGAAAAACATATCATCATGTTGGATCATTAATTCTTAATGACTTCAAAGTTCTTTAATGATAATAAGAGCATTGGGGCACAAATACCAAAATATGGATTCATGCAATTTTTGATATATCTTAGAGCTCTCTTAAAGACTTTCTTTTATTCTTTTAGAAAATAAGCACAATTTGATACATAAAAATAGGAATTGGCACAAAATTGAAGTTCTAAGGAGCAAGCCAATTAGGACTCATTAGTGAATTTCAAAATAGATTTTCTAAGTGATACTCAAGAAAATTCAACACATTATTCTCCCCCTTTTTCATTAAGTTAGAGGCTCTTAAGATCAACTGTTTGAATTGCAATTTGGTTCATGATTTATGCATAAGATATATTAACCAAATAACAAGCCTCAAGGAGTATCATAAAGATTTTCATATTTAAATTTCAGATGATATATATTGGAGAGCATTAGGATCACTTTTCACTTGGTATGCTTTCTCTCTCCTTTAGTTATAGATTTATGCGATTAAGTTCCATAAGATCTCTCCTTCTGAGATTTTCTTTCTCCCCCTCAATTGATCATTCTATTTAAGAGTTTAGAATTTGAAGATAATGTTCAGTAAAATTGTCAATCTCAAAAAAAATTTTCTATAAGTTTCAGCTTATTTTCAGAAGACTCAATGTTTGAGATAAGACAACCTTTATAGAACTCATCTCAAGGTATAAACTCATTATATAATTAAAGCAAGTCTTGCAATATAATGAGGTTCATTAAAATCAATCCATAAAAAGATACTGAATATCTAAAGCTCCCCCTCAAAAGATGCATTCTTCTTTAATCATTCTTTTCTATTGTTGAATTTCAGATTTTAATGATAAACGTGAATAAAACTGAAATTCTATGATATCGAGAATGTAGAGTAATCTATCATTATTCAAAATTTGTAGCAATTACTCTTTCTAATCCTTCAAGAACAAGTTATGCTTTCTCTTAATCTTAGAAAAAATGTGTAGAAATATTAATCAGAAAATGATTCATTTGAAGCTCAGTTTCTTTCAAAAGCATTCACATTTTCTTTCTTTTAGAATCATTTGAGTGAGCTGAAATATTTCTAGCTTTAAAATCATTCACTCTATATATATTCTGATTGAAGTCTTTAAGAATGTAGGAGAGAAAAACATATAGATGATCATTGAGGTATATATATTTATAGAATTATATTTCTTAATCATAGTTTTTCAGCAATGTATACATGAAACACAATAAATCTTTTTAATATCAAAATAAAATCATATATTTAGAAATTTTTGTTTTCAATCAAGATCATCGAAAGACACATCATTTGGACCAATATTAGTATACTTTAAAGATAAGAAATGATATGTTTCGGATGCGTATCGGAGCAATCAACCAAGACATCAAAATTAATTTTGTTTTTCTTACATTAAGATTTTATTTAGAGATCATATTGAGTTTAAGCTTTTATACAAAATCAGATTCTGAATTTCATAAAGATTTTCAATAGAGTCTTTCAAAGTCATAATTTGAGATATGTATCTTCCACATTGTAGCTCATCTTAAATCATTATGATTGAAAACACATATTTCAATAACATTAGAGCACTTTCAGAATCTTTATATTTAATATTGAGTTTCGATACACAATGGAGGATATTTTAACAAGTATTAGGACATTATGTATCAAAGTTAGGCAAGTAGAAGGATAGATCAAGATCAATTCAAAATAGAAATATCCTTCTCTTCTTTTTTTTTGCAAATCTATTTAACTTTCAAAGATAATCGTGAATGACAAATCTGAAATTTCTTTTCAATAGTACCAGAATAAAACATTCAATCAAATTATTTAAGCATGGAGCATTACACAATATTGAGAGTCCGTAATTTAAAGCATCATGACACATGCAAAACATATTACGTGTTAAGTCATGCATTAAAATATTAAGAATAAGCATGCCAAGGACCAAAATCAATTCTTTTCAAATAAACTCCCCTTATTTAAATATAATCTTGCACTGATTTCATTCTTAAGGTGTGTTTCCAAGTGATTAAAGCTTGACTTGATTCTTCTTATACTTTCATTTACTTTGTCATTCATTTTTATTTTCTTGTGCTCTATACTCTATTTGCTCCCTATCCGGTGGAGTTGGAAGGGGCACGAGGTACTACCACTAGCCTCCCTCTTGTGCCGTCCCTAATATGCCCTACACCGAATAGTTGGGTCAAATAGTGCCGGGTACTACCACTAGCCTCCCCATTGGCACCATCCCTATGATGAGCAATATAGAAAGGTTAAAATGTTCACTTGAAACTCTCTCTATTTAAGTGTAATTAATTACGAATTTTATCCCTTCCAAAAGAATGTTCACACAAATGTCACAAATGTGCCGAATATATTATGCTTGTTTTGCTTTTGCTTAAGATTGGAGTACTTGCCTTCTCTTGAATAATATCCATTTTCTTTTCTTTATCTCTCTCTCTTTTTGTTATTCTCAAGTAATTTACATGAAAGAGCAGAATAAAGAAATAATCTTATGTATCATATAGATGTATATCATGCAAACAACATTTTCATTAAGCTCATGGACTCATAGCTTCTCACAAGTTATTTTAAATCAACATTTTAAGCATATACTTGTGTATTTCATGGTTATGATATAGGCAAAGGAATATTTTAGTTTGAGCAAACCATGAAACAATTTCTAAAAGCATAAGTCAATCAATACATATATAGACATGATATCAAGAAATTAATAATTAAAGACTTCATGCCATAGTAAGATTTAAGTTAATGACTTTGCTCAGCTAATTTATGAGAGAGGTATCTAAAATTACCGAATCATTCTGCATTCTTCAAGTCAAATACCTACTAGATTTCTTATGTGTAACCTTTTGGCTGAAGAAAGTCCTCTCTCTTGTTTGTATGTGAATGTTTATTGTACCTTTTATGAAGGTGTCCTTCAAGTTGAAATCTCTCATTTTCTTGCTCAAGGATCCTGCAAACTCCTTTTCTTTCTTGAAAGAAAGTCATTAGTTTCTTCAAGATACAAAACATTCATCCAACATATTTTTTAACTAGATGACTCAATATAAGATATGACAATAGTTGCATGTTGAGTCACTTTACTCAAGAGATTGCCTAAATATAAGCAAGCACATATCACTTGAACTAAAGAGATAGTTTCATTAACCAAGATGGTTCAAGGACAAGCATGTGAGGCAATAGAAAGATTTATCAAGGTCAAATCAATTTTTTTTTTTTCAGAATCAATTTAGCTTATATTCTATTTGCTTAAGATAATTATCAATAAGACATGTTAGCTAAGTTTTAATCAACTTATCTTAAACGGTTGTTTCTATCAAAATTCAGATTATGATTTATTTGTTATCAATAAAATATGATTCATTAAAGTTAGATTGAAGTCTTGCACAAGGGCACATAATGAGCATACAATCTGGTCTACTAGCTGTATGATAAAATAGTTATTCTATCATGCTTCAATACAGCTTTAAAACAATAGATCTACTTTACTCATCCTTTTCAAATTCTACAAGATGGGGTCACAGACATACCTTCTTCATGCCAATCTTCTATTAAGAGTTTTCTTGTGGACTAACTTTGGTCAATGAAGATCCCCTTTCTTGTTTGGCTTAATTTGGAGTTCGAGAGAAAATGTTAATTCATTCATCATACATATTTCAAACTCACCTTGCATGAGCTTAGTAAAATCTTCATATAAATCTCCATTAGTAGAACCAAGAATGATGTCATCAATGTATACTTTGAGCAAGTAAGACATCACAAATTCTTCTTTTTGATGCAAAGATTTATCACTATTACTTTCTATCAAAAAGGTTGCTTAAGCTTTTATATCATGCTTTTGATGCTTGCTTCAAATCATATATTGCTTTATCATATTTGTAATGAGTGTTTTCAAATATGGTGGTTATTTAACATATATCTTCTTTAATAAAGTAAGCACATAGGAGTCCATTCTACACACTCATTTGATAGAATATAAAGCTCATAAAGCAAGCAAATGATAATGGTGATCTTTACTTCTAATCATACAAGAATGTCATCAAGATCTATTTCATCTTTTCTTGATTTAGTCTTTTAGTAGTCATCAATTTTTCTTCATTAAGTGCATTTCTGAAAAACTCAATTTGGTTCTAATTATTAACATGTTTTCAGATTGTTATATGTAAAAGATTAACCATATATATATATAATTTGATTTTAGTATCTTGATAATAAATCATTAGTCTCATAAAGAATAAAATGAATTGATATTTCTGCAACTAAAATCTTTTCATTGAATATTCTATATGCATTGCTTGATGAATGATATCCAAGGATAGACATATCTCTATCAGATTTGGCATTACTTTCAAGAAACCATATCAAGTATAACATATACTACTGATAAATATGAAAGATATGCAATAGTTCATTTTCTATTTTTCAGAAGATCAAAAGGAGTTTTCATCAAAAATAGATCTAATAGAAATCATATGTATGACAAGCAGTGATGATAGCTTTAAAAAAATATTTAAGTAGATGACTATCATACACAATTGTCTTTTTCATTTCTTCAAGAATTCTATTAACCCTATTTTACTTATGGTGTCCTTGGTGCTGAAATAATTAATTTCTGTATGAACTTTATCAGGATTTTGGTTTTCAACACTGTGCCATGATACTCTTTATCTTCATAGTTTGGAAACCTTTATCATTTGAAACACTTTTACAAGATTTAGCAATTACAGAAAATATTTCAATTTTATTTGCCAAGAACAAATCCAATGTAAGCTTTTGAAAACTTAGTGATGGAAACAACATCTTTAGATTTAGAAATTGATTTTTGTTTGTTTCCTTAGTTAGCATGCATAACAAACTTTGACCTTTCAGAAGATAATCTAAGTAAGCCAATGGCAAGGTCTTTTGAGATTAAGTACATACTAGCATGAGTTGATTTTATATGCCAAAGATGGTTTCTTTAATCTTGGTATTCATAGTGCATATATTCAAAAGCACACCAAGTACACATTATCATATCTATGATCAATAAACAATAATGCCATGGATAAAAACTCTCAATCAAGCATATAGAGAATTCATAGAGTTATTCTTAATAAATTGATTAATCATTTAGCAACTTATCCAATAGTGAGTAAAGTATACTATAAAATGAAGTGATTTGATTATATTTCCAAAAGTATTTTCTATATCACAAAATTGATCAATACATGCAATTCATATTTTAATCAAATACTAAAAAAAAAATAATGATGAGATGCAAGGATTACTGATTTCATTATTATTATTATTATTATTTTTATTTAAAGTTACTTTTCATAAGTATGTTTTAAGTTTCATTTTTTTTTTTGACGTGTGTCTAGAACACCCATTTGTATGAATCTATTTGTTCCATGGGTATCTTGGCACATCTATGTCTACATCCTCATATTTTTATTTTGGGTACCCAAGCTTGCTTGGGTCCTTGAGAGTTAGGACATATGGTTCCTTTTGGAACCCAGATTTGTTTAATTATAATAACTTTACCACTTGATTTAATTATGTTAGAACGATAGGTAAAGTTGTTATGCCCATTCTTTTTATGTTTGAAATAAGTTATCTTATTTAATGGTTTGCTTGGTGAATTGATAACCTTTTTCTCTAGAGATTTATTATTAAGTAAAGGAATCAAGCCAAATTTTGATTTATCATTAGCAACACATTGGCTTTCAAACATTATTTTTAATCTTTCTGAACTTACATTGAATTTGTTAATAAGAGATTTTGATTGGTTAATTTCTTCACTTAAGTTTTGATTTTCTTTAATTAAACTCTGATTTTTTTGAATCAATTGTTCTAAATTTAACCTTAAGCTTTCATTTTCAGAATTTAGTTTATCTTGTATTTCATCACTAGAGTTTCTTTCTTTTGAAATTTTTAGATTTAGTTTCTTAAGATTTTTATTCTTTATAGCTAATTTTTTACATTCACCATACAAATCATGAAAAGTATTTAATAATTCATCATAAGGGAATTCTTCTTGAAAATCATTTGATATAAAGGTAGATTCAGATTTTACCTTATCTTCTTGTGCCATGAAGCACAAGTTAGTTACCTCTTGTAGTTCTTTGGAGCTAATATCATCATTGTTGCTCCTAGCTTTCAATTTCTTGCTTGACTCTTCCTTGGTCAAGACTTTCTTGCTTTTTATCTCTTTCTTCCTTTCTTCTTGCTTCCTCTTCTTCTTTGTCTTTAGGAAACTTTTGAATCTTTCGGTGTTTGGGAATGGATCCTTGTTTTCATCACCGAACTCTTTGTTTTTTGAACTGTTCTGCCTCGGAGTCGACTCGGGCCTTGTTGGAGTCGACTCGGCTAACTTGGGAGTCGACTCTGAAATACTTGGAGTCGACTCGACTGAGGTGGGAGATTCAACACCTTTTTCTGCAGTCTCATTGTTAGTATGTAATTGAAGCACATGTGAGCTAATCTGAGATTTATCATAAATATTTTCTAAAGTATCCCAGATCTCCTTAGCAGATAAGCATGCAGAAATCTTATGAAATATAGATTCATGGATAGCACAATATAGAATGTTCATAGCATTAACATTCAATTGTGCTAAGTCTTTTTCATTGACAGCTTGAGAGAGTGTGTGAGAGTCATTTATAATGATACTCCATATTTTATAGTTTCGTGATTGAACAAAAATGCGCATGCGTGCTTTCGAATATGTGTAGTCTAAGCCATTAAGTAGTGGAGGTCTATCAATTAATTGTCCCTCTTCTAGAAAACTATCTATTTGAGTTGTCATGATCTTTGGCTCTTGATCGTGAGATCAATAATTAATCTTAGAGCACCTGCTCTGATACCACTTGTTGCCCAGTAGATACAACCCAAGAGGGGGGGTGAATTGGGTCTTTTTAAACTTTTAGACTACTTCTAAAACTTTTCAATTAATTATGCTAAGTTATATAGATGCACAGTGAAATTTAAACTTAGCAACAGTTTGATGTATAGAATGTGACTAGATTGAATATGCTTGCAACTAAAGGATGCGCGGATAAAAGTTAAGCAAGCAATTTATCTAAGTAAGTGAGTGAGTAAGTTAGACAATGACAAGAATCATTACAAACACAACAAACATATAGTGATTCGGTGCACCCCAGCACCTACATCCACTCCCCAAGACCTCTTGGGAATTTCACTATAATCCTACAGATTACAGCCGGTTGTTTTACAAGCTCACAACCCAACTTGTTGTTTTGCGAGATAACAACGAACTCGGTCGGTTTTCACAGGCTCACCGACTAGAACCAACCGATTGTTTTCCCGGGTTCACAATCAAACCCAGTTGGTTTTCTCCACAGGCTCACCAACCACAACCTTACAACGATTGTTTTCTGGGTTCACAATCAACCCAGTTGGTTTTCCCAAAGGCTCACCAACCACAACCTAACACCGTTGGTTTTTCCTTTGGCTCACCAACAAACCTTAACCCCTTGATTCAATCCCTTGATTGAATCAAGTTACAAGATATTAAAACAAAGGTTTAAAGACAAATACAAGCTTCTCACTTAAGCAGATATAGCAAATATAAATAAGTAAGGTAAAGAGAAGAAGCCCTCAAACTAATTCGTAGATGGAGGAACTCGGCTTCTTCTTCACTTGACCCTCTTCTGATTTTGCACGAAGTAGAGGATCACCGAGGCAGCACACAGTTGAAGAGGAAGCTTTGGGATTCACTTGGATGCTCTTCTTCTCTCTATTTTGCTTTGAATGGCCCTTTTGTGCTTATGGAGGATTTTCCTTGTAATCTCTTTGAGATCTCTTCTCTAAATGTTCTCTCCCACTTCCATAACGTCTTTCCTAGCTCTCCTCTTGATTTTATAGCTTTAGATATCGTGGAAACAGAAATCTAGCCGTTAGAGACAAAAATAGAGCCGTTGTGCATAGTCTGCAACTCCTGACAAAGTTTCCGTTGGGATCGGAGTCGACTCGCGCGATCTGGAGTCGACTCGACTGTAGCAGAAGTCGACTCATGCTTTTCTGGAGTCGGCTCGGCAACTGTTCCAGATTTGAATTAAAGTGGTCTTCTCGACTGGGAGTCGACTCGACTTAACCCGGAGTCGACTCGCCAAAATCTGGAGCTGACCTTGCACTTTTGGAGTCGACTCATCCCAAGGAATCCATGGATGCATTTTTCAACTTTGCTTACTCGAGTCGACTCGGAAATTCTGGGAGTCGACTCGGTGCTCAGAGTCCGAACTCCCGAGCTTCTGTCTTTTGGCTCGTGCTGTCTCGGAGTCGACTCGAACTGTCTCGGAGTCGACTCGGCCCTTAGTATCTAAAAAACAGTCTTCTGCCTTTTGGGGTCGCGCTGCCTTGGAGTCGACTCGAACTGTCTTGGAGTCGACTCGCCTCTCAGAGACGAAAATGCCGTCTTCTGTCTTTGGGGTTGCGCTGCCTCGGAGTCGACTCGAATTTTGCGGGAGTCGACTCGGCTCTCAGTGTCTGAAATTGGCTCTTTGACTTTTTGCTTGTTTTCCTCTGGGAGTCGACTCTAGCTTCCTTTGGAGTCGACCTGCCAACCATCGGAGTCGACTCGAGTTCCTCAGGAGTCGACTCGGCTCTCAGGGTCCAAAATAGCTTCTCTGTGTTTCTGCCTTGTTACTGAAGGAAAAATATCCCGCAAAATCCGATAAAATCGGATGCCAGGTCAGAAAATCAGTTTTAAAATTTTATCTATTTATTTATAACAGGTATAAATAAATAACATAACTATATTATGTTTACCATACCTCGATCCTGCAGCGGAAGATGGTCAAGGTACTCAGGAACAGAATCTGGTATAGGGCCAAGTGCTGGATCAGATACTGGATCAGATGCTAGCTCTGGTACTGGATCGGGAACTGGATCTGGAACTGGATCTGGTGCCGGATCTGGTACTGATGGATCTGGTGCTATGCGAGGCCCGGATGTACGGACCCTCTACTTCACACGCACGCCAAGAAATGCAGGAAGGTAGGATGATGTCTGTATAGTGCAAAAACCCTTTTTGCAAATAAACCCCTGGAAGAAAAGAATTTCAAAAATTCTTTCTTCCCCTTTTTTTCTTTTCTTTCTTTTCCTCTTTCTTCCCGTATCCTTTTCCTCTCTTTTCAAGCTACTCAAAAGATCATGAATCTCCCCTCTCCCCAGATAAAATCTCTAGCACAGAATGAAGAGAAAGCTAGCCTATTTATAGGCAAAGACAAGACTGAACCAGGGAAGAGAAAACGCCAAAAGGGAAGAGTGAACGCCAAACGATTCATGATTTTATTGAATTTTTTTAACCGTTTGATTTCAATTAAATCAGTCCTATGTTAAAGAGGTTTCAAAACCGAAGAGACACGTCTCTTCGGATCTTCAAATGGTAGCCGAAAGAGGGAAGATCAAGCGGCCTTCGATGTGTTCGGAAGAAGAAGAAGAACGCGGTCCACGGGAGAATATTTGCAGAGAAATTGGTCCATGGACCGAGGAAGAAACCAGAACTAAACCGTGTCATTCAATTTGAGGGGCAAACACGTAAATTTTCAGACTTGACTTAAATGGGTTAATTCAAATGGGCTGAATCAAATGGGCTTGGGTCCATCATTGGTTCTAAACCAAATTGAAGACCAATTTGAAAGGTTTTGGATCCGGAAAAATTCCACATGAATCTGATTCATGTGAACTCCAATTAGTTCAATTTTCGGATCAATCCAAGTCACACTTGGACTAGAATAAATATGGAATAAATTCTAATAAAATCATCATGAAGCCCAATTACATTCATTTGAATCCAATTCAAAAACAAACTCAACAAATGAGTCCAAATCAATTTCAATTACATTAATTGAAACTTGATTAAGCCAGAATACAGACATAATTAAATACACATCCATGAAATTCAGTATGTACCTCATGTTCAGTGCTAGCTGAACATAGACAAAATCAAATCTCAAATGACCCACAATTTAATTCTCAATTAAATTGGATCAAGTCCTTCCTACTTAACTTGACTTATGTGCGTGACTCCGATAGGTTCGAACACTAAGCCGGTAGTACATGGACTACTCCATGCACTAATTGAGGTGACCATCTAGCAATGATACCCGACGTCCGGATAGGTCGAATATGCAAAGCAACATTCAAGAACCTAGACGTATGGTTGTTGCATAATTCATCCCTATGACCTTCGATGCTCAAGATGACCTTAGAGTGGACTGTCGACCTCTGGGTCCGGTCATCCATAGTGTATTTCAAATAATCAAATCAAGTGACCTATCACTTGGTTTACCCTGGCCAAGGTTTTACTAAATTGAAACACAGCGAAACATCAACTCCTATAATCTGGAGCGGTCAATCCCTTCTTGACTCATACACAGACTTCGCGAGTACTTGACTGCACCCAGCAACTTTTCAATATCTGAATTAGAAATTCAGATCGTTCAGTGCCAAAGTACAGTGAGTTGCTTGCAAGTCACCGTGATAGTCTCAGGTCTAAGGGATACTTATGCCCATATGCTTTGTGAGCTAACTCCTGACAGTGGAGTGCTCAACAGGTGAGTCACTGTTCAGTGACGATGTACTCCTACATCTCACCTATATGCCATACCAGTGTCTCCACACTCCTTGGTTAAGAGGACAACCAACTAAATGGCATACAACGACCTATACTTGACATAGCTATTGTCCAATTAATAGCTTGTCATTTGGTCGCGAACTGGTTCAAGGACTAAATGATAAAACCTCTTTTATCCACTAAATTAGTCCTAAGGACTTCATCACAATACACAGGAGTTCAATTTGAAGATGCAACACTTGTGATGAATAGAAAATTGCCAGAATAAATTTTTATTCATTTTAATAAAACATATACATAATTCAATTTCTTAAAATTAAAAAATTGGCTTTGGGACACAATTCCCAACAACTCCCACTTGAACTAAAGCCAATTTGTACAGTATCTAATACCCATCTTCGATTTGTGATAATCGAACTCTTTTACAGAAAGGGCTTTAGTGAATGGGTCAGCTAGGTTCTCCTTTCCATCGATCTTTTGAAGATTGACGTCACCTCGTTCCACGATCTCTCGTACAAGGTGGTAGCGACGCAGAATGTGCTTGGTTCTATGGTGGGACTTTGGCTCCTTTGCTTGTGCAATGGCTCCAGTATTGTCACAATACAAAAGAACTGGACCGTTGATTGAGGGAGCAACACCAAGTTGATTTACAAACTTCTTGATCCAAACAGCTTTCTTTGCCGCATCTGATGCAGCAACATACTCTGCTTCGCATACGGAATCGGCTACTGAATGCTGCTTGGAACTTTTCCAGCAGACTGCTCCTCCATTCAGGGTAAACACAAATCCTAACATACTCTTACTATCATCATGGTCTGACTGAAAACTAGAGTCTGTAAACCCCACAAGTTTTAAGTCGGATTCTCCATAGATTAACCATTGGTCCTTAGTATTTCTCAAATACTTAAGGATGGTTTTCACCACCTTCCAATGGTTCTCATCCGGATTAGACTGATACCTACTCGCTACTGCTAGTGAGTAAGTAACGTCCGGTCTTGTACATGTCATGGCGTACATGATAGAACCTACTGCAGAAGCATATGGGATTCTACTCATACGCTCTCTTTCTTCGGAAGTTGTCGGACAATCTTTCTTAGAGAGAGAAATTCCTTGGCCTATCGGAAGATAGCCCTTCTTGGAATGCTCCATGTTGAACCGCTTCAACATAGTGTCGATGTACGTGGATTGGGATAATCCAAGCAACCTCTTAGATCTATCTCTATAGATTTTCATCCCTAGGATGTAGGATGCTTCTCCCAGATCCTTCATGGAGAACTGTGATGACAGCCAGAGTTTCACATTTTGTAATGCAGGAATGTCATTCCCAATTAAGAGAATGTCATCCACATACAAGACAAGGAATGTGATCACTGAACCTTTAGCCCACTTGTAAACACAAGGTTCTTCTTCGTTCTTAACGAAGCCATACGTTTTGATAGTTTTATCGAAACGTATGTTCCAACTTCGAGAAGCTTGCTTAAGTCCATAAATGGACTTTTGTAGCTTGCATACTTTGGACTCGTCTGTGGATATGAAACCCTCAGGTTGTATCATATACACCTCTTCTTCCAGCTCTCCATTTAGAAAAGCTGTTTTCACATCCATTTGCCAGATTTCATAATCCATATATGCTGCTATAGCTAGCATGATCCGAATAGATTTTAGCATTGCCACAGGGGAAAAAGTCTCGTCATAATCGATACCATAACGTTGACGATACCCCTTGGCAACCAGACGGGCTTTATAGGTCTCCACCTTTCCATCTGCGCCTCTCTTTCTTTTGAAGATCCATTTGCACCCTATGGGTTTTATCCCTTCGGGTGGATCAACTAGTGTCCATACACTATTGATTTCCATGGACTCCATTTCGGATTTCATGGCATTAAGCCACAACTCAGAATCAGACCTCTGCATAGCATCCATATAGGTGATCGGATCCTCATTGTTCTCATCGAGCTCAATAGGATCCGCGTCATGGACCAAGAAATCGTAGTATCTATCCACTTGACGCGGTACTCTACCGGATCGCCTTAATGGTGCTTCTACATTGGGCTCCGGGTTTGATCTAATCAAAACCGATTCTGTGGGTTCAGTAGATTGTGTTAAATCTTCCACCTGCTGAACTTCACTAAGTTCAACCTTAGAGGCAACAATTCCTTCACCAAGGAATTCCTTTTCCAAAAATGTTGCCTTAAGTCCTACGAACACCTTTTGTTCATTAGGAAGGTAAAAGTAATAACCCCTAGTTTGCTTGGGGTACCCTACAAAATAACACTTATCGGACCTAGGACCAAGTTTGTCAGTTTGAGAACGTTTAACATAAGCCGGACATCCCCAAACCCTAAGGTATGAAAGTGTCGGCTTACGCCCAGTCCATATCTCATATGGAGTCTTCTCAACAGACTTACTTGGAACCTTATTTAGTATTATACACGCAGACTCTAAAGCATAACCCCAAAAAGATAGAGGCAGACTAGTAAACCCCATCATGGATCGAACCATGTCTAACAGAGTTCGATTCCTCCTTTCGGATACACCATTATGCTGAGGTGTTCCTGGAGGGGTCCATTGTGAGAGAATCCCATTCTCCTCTAGATAAGTCAAGAAATCACCGGAAAGGTATTCTCCTCCTCGGTCTGACCGAAGGATCTTAATACTCTTTCCAGTCTGTTTTTCTACTTCATTACAAAATCGTTTGAACATTTCAAATGATTCCGACTTATGCTTCATCAGATAGACATACCCATACCTGGATAGGTCATCTGTGAAGGTTATGAAGTAGGCATAATCACCTTTGGCACTTACGTTCATAGGTCCACATACATCAGTATGTATGAGGCCAAGAACATCGCTGGCTCGTTCACCCTTTCCAGAAAAAGGTGACTTGGTCATTTTACCCAGTAGACAGAATTCACAAGTTGGCAATGATTCACAATCATTGATTTCTAAAATGCCTTGTTGGGCTAACCTGTTTATCCTGTTTTTGTTTATATGACCAAGCCGGCAATGCCATAAATAGGTTTCATTGACTTTATCTAATTTAGGGTGTTTATTAGATGTGTACATTACATTCACAGGCAATGATAGAGTATAAATGCCATATTTCATTTGTCCACTGAAAATTTTAGTATCATTCAAAATGATATCACAAAATCTTTCATTTATATAAAAGGTATAACCATTCTTGGCCAAAAAGCCTACAGAGATGACATTCATCAAGAATGCTGGACAAAAGTGACAATCATCTAACATAACTACTCCAGACTCAAAAAACAACTCAATGACTCCTAAAGCTAGGACTGGAACAGATCTTCCATCACCAACATTTAGGAATCGATCGCCGTTCTTGAATCTTATACTTACTTGAAGTCCCTGCAAAGAATTGCAAATATTAATTGGACTTCCGGTATCCAATACCCAGGTAGTAGAATCATAAACAGAAAAATTACAAGGTGTTATCATATAATTACCTTGTGCAGCAACTGTTTGCTGCATTTTCTTCTTTGGCCTGTTTGGATCAAGGGACGCTAAATAAGCCGGACAGTTTCGCTTCCAGTGACCCTGCTTCTTGCAGAAGAAGCATTCTGCCTTACTCTGATCAGATTTCTGCTTCATAGTCTGTTTGGGCTTAGAGATCCCAGCACGAGCTTTCTGCACCTTCTTCTTCTTTCCTTTCTTAAAGGAAGAAAGTCCTGCAGAAGTCCCACCTACCACATTCACCGACTCCTTTTTGAGTTGGTGATCCTTCTCATAGGTCTGCAGTAAACCTAGCAAACCATGATAGGATACTTCAGGTTTAGTCATTCTATAATGACTAAGGAAGGTCAGGTAGGACTTGGGAAGTGAATTCAAAATGGCATCCTTGCCCAATTGCTCGTGCAAAGGAAAGCCAAGTTTACTTAGGCGATCAATTTGTTCGACCATGTACAATACATGATCGGTGACCGATGCCCCTTCCCTCATGCGGGCATTGAATATAGCGCAGGAGGTCTTATGTCGTTCAACATCATCAGGTGTGCCGAAAGACTCCTTCAACATTTGAAGGATTTCCACTGGCTGCGCTTCCTCGAATTTACGACTAAACTCGTCATTCATCGAGGCCCTCATGATGCAACGCACTGTAGTGCGATCGTTGAGCCACTTCTGATAAGCGTCTCTGATTGCACGTGGTGCATTGGCTGCAGGTTCCTCAGGTGCAGGATCCGATATCACATACAGGATCCGCTCATGCTCTAATACTATTTTCATCTTTCGATACCAGCTATCGAAGTTAGGTCCATTAAGCTTATCATTGTCTAATAGTGTTCGGAGGGATAATGAGTTAGCCATATCTGAAAGGAAAAACCAGAGCTAATTAGTATATGATTTATTTTAATTCTAAAGACTTGGACTTCAGTCTAAAGATTTCTCCCACTATTTTAGTCAAATTTTTAGCCTCTACCTTTAATTCGAGGAATTACTTTAATTCCTTAGCGGGTACTAGAATCCACATGGACTGTATATAGGCCCGAGGAAAGCTCGGCCAACCCATATGCATCTAAGGGTAGGTACATTACCAATTATTTCTCTAAATAATTTCTAGTATTTTATTTTGCCCTAGGTGGTAATCAGTAGGCGGAGGCCTCCACTGAAAATCCTGGTCAGATCCAACCATTAATGAACTAACTCGATGACACTACCTAATGTATGATCAGGCCCGAGGAAAGCTCGGCCAACCTAATTACAATCAGATAGCTCAAAGAGCTATCATATAATGAAGGATAATTCCAATATTCAGATGAACACCAGACGGAAGCGTCCTGCATGTCCAACTGAAATACTGGACCAATTATCATCCATTTTAATGGGAGGCTATGACCTAGTTATCTATATAACTATATCATTTTAAGGACCTAATAATTTAGAGGATTTTAGAGAGACCGATAATTCTATATCCTCCCACTGACTGCACTGAGTCATATAGAGAACATAGAATTTCATTGGTCTATGGACATCTAAATCAGTCATACTGATTTCCTTATTGACATGGGTGAGTACCAAGTCTCAAGATATCTAAATCAAAGCTTGAACGACCACATTGGCCAGGTAAGAGAGATCACGGAAGGGTTCCGCCATTAACCGTCTTTCCTAGACACCAACAGAGTTGGCCAGGAAAGAGGTAGCCCCAATTAATAACCGTAGATCCAACTTGCCTTAGACACCAAATGGTATGTCAAGTTGATTTAGATAGTCATTAAGAACTCAGGCTCGACCACTGAGCCACAATCAGATCCAATTGAAGTGTTTGGACATGATCAACTAAACTATTGAGTTTGATCAAATTAGAAAAATGAATTTAGTCTAATACAACTATTGATTCCAATTCAATTCTAACATTAGGTCTAACCTAATCAACTAATCTGATTGTGCTAACCCATGCCCCAAAACCCATGTTCAAATTTAAATTTTAATTTGAATTTCAAATTTTGAATTTTAAATCTTTATTTGAAATTCAAATTTTAAATTTTAAATTCAACATTTAATTCTTTATTAAATGTATTATGATCATGGATTCAAGATGTCAATTTATTCCAAATATAAACAATTTATATTTAAACTTTGTGGTCATAATAAATTTAAAACTGAAATTTCATAAACATCAATTATGCATAATTTCACAAAAATAAACTATTTATTTTATGATACAAATTAATCTCAATTTTGTGCTAGGACAACCTTTTCACTATAAGGGGTTAACCTTATAGCAGGACAACCTTATAATTCAGCACAAGATTGATATTTTATCAATAAATCTAGATCTAATCTAAATTTAAAAATTAAATCATGCATAATTTTAGATATTATAGGCCAATTCCATCGGCCAACCTGGCTCTGATACCAATTGAAGGAAAAATATCCCGCAAAATCTGATAAAATCGGATGCCAGGTCAGAAAATCAGTTTTAAAATTTTATCTATTTATTTATAACAGGTATAAATAAATAACATAACTATATTATGTTTACCATACCTCGATCCTGCAGCGGAAGATGGTCAAGGTACTCAGGAACAGAATCTGGTATAGGGCCAAGTGCTGGATCAGATACTGGATCAGATGCTAGATCTGGTACTGGATCGGGAACTGGATCTGGTGCCGGATCTGGTACTGATGGATCTGGTGCTATGCGAGGCCCGGATGTACGGACCCTCTACTTCACACGCACGCCAAGAAATGCAGGAAGGTAGGATGATGTCTGTATAGTGCAAAAACCCTTTTTGCAAATAAACCCCTGGAAGAAAAGAATTTCAAAAATTCTTTCTTCCCCTTTTTTTTTTTTTCTTTCTTTTCCTCTTTCTTCCCGTTTCCTTTTCCTCTCTTTTCAAGCTACTCAAAAGATCACGAATCTCCCCTCTCCCCAGATAAAATCTCTAGCACAGAATGAAGAGAAAGCTAGCCTATTTATAGGCAAAGACAAGACTGAACCAGGGAAGAGAAAACGCCAAAAGGGAAGAGTGAACGCCAAACGATTCATGATTTTATTGAATTTTTTAACCGTTTGATTTCAATTAAATCAGTCCTATGTTAAAGAGGTTTCAAAACCGAAGAGACACGTCTCTTCGGATCTTCAAATGGTAGCCGAAAGAGGGAAGATCAAGCGGCCTTCGATGTGTTCGGAAGAAGAAGAAGAACGCGGTCCACGGGAGAATATTTGCAGAGAAATTGGTCCATGGACCGAGGAAGAAACCAGAACTAAACCGTGTCATTCAATTTGAGGGGCAAACACGTAAATTTTCAGACTTGACTTAAATGGGTTAATTCAAATGGGCTGAATCAAATGGGCTTGGGTCCATCATTGGTTCTAAACCAAATTGAAGACCAATTTGAAAGGTTTTGGATCCGGAAAAATTCCACATGAATCTGATTCATGTGAACTCCAATTAGTTCAATTTTCGGATCAATCCAAGTCACACTTAGACTAGAATAAATATGGAATAAATTCTAATAAAATCATCATGAAGCCCAATTACATTCATTTGAATCCAATTCAAAAACAAACTCAACAAATGAGTCCAAATCAATTTCAATTACATTAATTGAAACTTGATTAAGCCAGAATACAGACATAATTAAATACACATCCATGAAATTCAGTATGTACCTCATGTTCAGTGCTAGCTGAACATAGACAAAATCAAATCTCAAATGACCCACAATTTAATTCTCAATTAAATTGGATCAAGTCCTTCCTACTTAACTTGACTTATGTGCGTGACTCCGATAGGTTCGAACACTAAGCCGGTAGTACATGGACTACTCCATGCACTAATTGAGGTGACCATCTAGCAATGATACCCGACGTCCGGATAGGTCGAATATGCAAAGCAACATTCAAGAACCTAGACGTATGGTTGTTGCATAATTCATCCCTATGACCTTCGATGCTCAAGATGACCTTAGAGTGGACTGTCGACCTCTGGGTCCGGTTATCCATAGTGTATTTCAAATAATCAAATCAAGTGACCTATCACTTGGTTTACCCTGGCCAAGGTTTTACTAAATTGAAACACAGCGAAACATCAACTCCTATAATCTGGAGCGGTCAATCCCTTCTTGACTCATACACAGACTTCGCGAGTACTTGACTGCACCCAGCAACTTTTCAATATCTGAATTAGAAATTCAGATCGTTCAGTGCCAAAGTACAGTGAGTTGCTTGCAAGTCACCGTGATAGTCTCAGGTCTAAGGGATACTTATGCCCATATGCTTTGTGAGCTAACTCCTGACAGTGGAGTGCTCAACAGGTGAGTCACTGTTCAGTGACGATGTACTCCTACATCTCACCTATATGCCATACCAGTGTCTCTACACTCCTTGGTTAAGAGGACAACCAACTAAATGGCATACAACGACCTATACTTGACATAGCTATTGTCCAATTAATAGCTTGTCATTTGGTCGCGAACTGGTTCAAGGACTAAATGATAAAACCTCTTTTATCCACTAAATTAGTCCTAAGGACTTCATCACAATACACAGGAGTTCAATTTGAAGATGCAACACTTGTGATGAATAGAAAATTGCCAGAATAAATTTTTATTCATTTTAATAAAACATATACATAATTCAATTTCTTAAAATTAAAAAATTGGCTTTGGGACACAATTCCCAACAGTTACTCCCTGGAGTCGACTCGTACTATCCAGGAGTCGACTCGAGGACTATTCTTTTGGATTTTTCTTTGAATTTGCTCTTCCAACTTGAGTCCTTTGAACTTGAAACTTGGGCCAATGAAGTGTAACTTTCTTCCAACTTTTCTTGAGAGCTTTGGAGGCCTTCTTGTGTTCTTCCAGCTTGCTATGTTCCTTGCAAAATGAATATTTTTCTCCTTGCAACACAAACATTAGTATTTATACTTCATGGTTTTTGTGATCATCAAAATCAATCTTTGGGTCATCAAAATTACTTGAGAATAACAAAAAGAGAGAGAGATAAAGAAAAGAAAATGGATATTATTCAAGAGAAGTAAAATCTAAGTGAAGGCAAATACTCCAATCTTAAGGAAAGGCAAAACAAGCATAATATATTCGGCACATTTGTGAGACTTGTGTGAGCATTCTTTTGAAAGGGATAAAATCCGTAATTAATTACACTTAAACAGGGAGAGTTTGAAGTGAACATTTTAACCTTTCTATATTGCTCATCATAGAGATGGTGCCAATGGGGAGGCTAGTGGTAGTACCGGCACTATTTGACCCAACTATTCGGTGTAGGGTATATTAGGGACGGCTCAAGAGGGAGGCTAGTGGTAGTACCTCGTGCCCCTTCCAACTCCACCGGATAGGGAGCAAATAGAGTATAAAGCATAAGAAAGTAAAAATGAAAGACAAAGTAAATGAAAGTATATAAGAAGAATCAAGTCAAATTTTTAATCACTTAAAAACATATTTTAAGGATGAAATCAGTGCAAGATTATATTTAAATAGGAGGAGTTTATTTGAAAAGAATTGATTTTGATCATTAACATGCTTGTTCTTAATATTTTAATGCATGACTTAACACATAATATATTTTGCATGTGGCATGATGTTTTGAATTATGGGTTCTCAATATTTTGTAATGCTCCATACTTGGATAATTTGATTGAATGTTTGAAATACTATATGAAGTTATTTTATGGTATTATTGAAAAGAAATTTTAGATTTGTCGTTCACAATCATCTTTGAAATCTGAAAGTTGAATAAATTTGTAAAAAGGAGAAGAGAAGTATATCTCTATTTAGGCAAAATGAATTGATTTTGTTTTATCTTTCAACTTGCCTAACTTTGGTATATAATGTTCTAATTCATACCAAAACTCAACATAAATATAAATATTTTGAATATGCTCTTATATGTTTGAAATATGTGTTTTCAATCGTAATGATTTAAGATGAGCTACAATGTGGAAGATACATATCTCAAATTATGATTTTGAAAGCCTCTATTGAAAATCTTTATGAAATTCAGAATCTGATTTTGTATAAAAGCTTAAACTCAATATGATTTCTAAATAAAAACTACAGTTTAAGAAAAATAGAATAATTCTGATGCCTTGATTGTTTGCCCCAATACGCATCTGAAACATATCATTTCTTATCTTTAAAGTGTACTAATATTAGTCTAAATGATGTGTCTTTCGATGATCTTGATTGCAAACAAATACTTTTAAATATATTATTTTATTTTGATATTGAAAAAATTTATTGTGCTTCATGCATACATTGCTGAAAAACTATGATTAAGAAATTGAGTTCTATAAATATATATATCTCAATGATCATCTATATGTTTTTCTCTCCTACATTCTTAAAGACTTCCATCAAAATATATATATATAGTGAATGATCTTAAAGCTAGAAATATTTCAGCTCACTCAAATGATTCTTAAAAGAAAAGAAATGTAAATGCTTTTGAAAGAAATTGAGCTTCAAATGAATCATTTTCTGATTAATATTTTTATACATTTTCTCTAAGATTAAGAGAAAGCATAACTTGTTCTTGAAGGATTAGAAAGAGTAATTGCTACAAATTTTGAGTAATTCTAGATCACTCTACATTTTCGATATCATAGAATTTCAGTTCTATTCATGCTTGTCATCAAAATCTGAAATTCAACAAAGAAAAGAATGATTAAAGAAGAATGCATCTTTTGAGGGGGAGCTTTAGATATTCAATCTAAATGCAAAAGGTTACATCCATTTGATGAATATCTTGAATGTTTTATGGATTGATTTTGATAAACCTCCTTGTGTTGCCATTATTTGTCTTAATTCTATAAAGTTCGTCTTATCTCAAACATTAAGCTTTATAGAAATATGCTCTCATTAGTGTAGGCTGTGCTGAAACTTATAGAAAAATATATTTTCGAGATTGACAATTTTATTGAACATTATCTTCAAATTCTAAACTCTTAAATGGAACGATCAATTAAGGAGGAGAAAAAAATTTCAGAAGAAAAGATCATATGAAACCTAATCGCATAAATCCATAACTAAAGGAGAGAGAAAGAATACTAAATAAAAAGTGATCCTAATACTCTCCAATATGTATCATCTGAAATTTAATCTGAAAATCTTTACAATATACCTTGAGGCTTGTTATTTGGTTAGTATATCTTATGCATCAATCATGAACCAAATTGCAATTCAAATAGTTGATCTTAAGAGCCTCTAATTTAATGAAAAAGGGGAAGAATAATGATTTTCTTGAGAATCTCTTAGAAAACCTATTTTTGGAATTCACTAATGAGTTCTTATTGGCTTGTTCTTTAGAACTTCAATTTCGTGCCAATCCATTATTATGTGTACCAAAATGTGCTTCTTTTTAAAGGAATAAAGTCTTTAAAAGAGATTTAAAAGAATCTTCAAAGCCTTGAATTTTATGTATGCTCTAAGATATATCATAAATTGCATGAATTCATGTTTTGGTGTTTATGCCACAATATTTTTACATCATAAAAGAACTTTGCAATCATACTTAATATATTGCTCTTATACTCTGAAAATTAGTTAAATTACTCTCATGTTGTTAAAATACTTAATATATTGGGCAAAAGATCTTAAATGAACAAGCTTTCATACTTATTATCGAAGAGAGATCAGATTTCCATTTGTGCTTTCCTTGAATATCATTTATGGTACTTCTTGAATTAACTTAAGAAAGATTCCACCTACACTTGATTTGAAAACTATCTTTGGAATCACATTCGATGTGTTTTCCTCTGAAATTATCTTAATTGGCTCTGGTCTATGCTCATTAATCTTTTTCTAACATTATTATCTTGAGTTATATGATTCATATTCTTACAATAATTTGACACGCAAATCAGAGTACAATAAGAAAAAGAAATATTTGAGTATTCTTATCTTTGTGCTTAATGTTTCACTATCTTTTTGATGTTGTCAAAAAGGGGAAGAAATATCTAAGTATATGCTCATAATGCTTTATGTGTTGATTATGTTAAGTTGATTAAATCTAAAGCATTATCATGAAGTATATTTTAAAGATATATATTTTCTACTTCAAACAACTTAGCTATGCATTACTTCTAGAACACAATATATTTTATATTGCATATACTCCAAGTTTTGTCATTATCAAAAAGGGGGAGATTGATGACCCAAAGATTGATTTAAAGATTGATTTTGATGATCACAAAACCTTGAAGCATAAATACTAATGTTTGTGTTACAAGAAGAAAGATAATTTGTTTTGCAAGGAACATAGCAAGTTGGAAAAATACAAGAAAGCCTCAAAAGCTCTCAAGAAAAGTTGGAAGAAAGCTACACTTTATTGGCCCAAGTTTCAAGTTCAAATGATTCAAGTTAGAGGAGCAAATTCAAAGAAAGATTCAAAAAAATAGTCCTCGAGTCGACTCCTGGAAGTTTAGAGTCGACTCTGGCACTCTGGAGTTTCAAGAAACAGTGCTCGAGTCGACTCCGATACTCTACGAGTCGACTCCGACTGAGAACAAACAAAAAGACAGAGAGTTGATTTTCAGTGCTACAGTGCTCGAGTCGACTCCTACTTCAGCGCTATAGTGCTCGAGTCGACTCCTACTTCAGTGCTACAGTGCTCGAGTCGACTCCTACTTCGGTGCTATAGTGCGGAGTCGACTCCCAGCTACAGTGCCGACAGACTAGTATTCACAAGTGACTCCTGTTTCAGCCGAGTCGACTCCTACTTCAGCCGAGTCGACTCCAGCATGCTGGGAGGCATAACGGCTAGTTTTTTCTTGATTCCAACGGCTCTATTTTTGTCTCTAACGGCTAGATTTTTGTTTCCACTCCCTCTAAAGCTATAAAATCAAGAGGAGAGCTAGGGAAGAAGGGATGGAAGTGAGAGAGAACATTTAGAAAAGAGATTTCAAAGAGATTACAAGAGAAATCTCCTAAAAGCACAAAAGGGCCATTCAAAGTAAAAGAGAGAGAAGAATAACATCCAAGTGAATCCCAAAGCTTCCTCTCCAACTGTGTGCTGCCTCGGTGATCCTCTACTTCATGCAAAATAAGAAGAGGGTCAAGTAAAGAAGAAGCCGAGTTCCTTCATCTACAAATTTGTTTGAGGGCTTCTTCTCTTTACTTTACTTATTTATATTTGCTATATTTGCTTATTTAAGAAGCTTGTATTTGTTTTAAATTCTTGTTCTAATATCTTGTAACTTGATTCAATCAAGGGATTGAATCAGGGGGTTAAGGTTTGTTGGTGAGCCAAAGGAAAAACCAACGTTGTAAGGTTGTGGTTGGTGAGCCTTTGGGAAAACCAACTGGGTTGATTGTGAACCCGAAAAATAATCGTTGTAAGGTTGTGGTTGGTGAGCCTTTGGGAAAACCAACTGGGTTGATTGTGAACTCGAAAAACAATCGTTGTAAGGTTGTGGTTGGTGAGCCTTTGGAAAAACCAACTGGGTTGATTGTGAACCCGGAAAACAATCGTTGTAAGGTTGTGGTTGGTGAGCCTTTGAGAAAACCAACTGGGTTGGATTGTGAGCCCGTGAAAACAATCGGTTGGTTCTAGTCGGTGAGCCTGTGAAAACCGACCGAGTTCGTTGTGATCTCGCAAAACAACAAGTTGGGTTGTGAGCTTGTAAAACAACCGACTGTAATCTGAGGGATTATAGTGAAATTCCCAAGAGGTCTTGGGGAGTGGATGTAGGTGCTGGGGTGCACCGAACCACTATACATCTTTGTGTTTGTGATGCCTTATCTCTTGTATTTCATGCCTTACATTCATGCTTGATTGTGTAATATCTCTAGCTTTGTTTTCTATAGAGTTATGAGTGATTGTTTAGAATTTGCTTAGCTTCCACTCCATTCTTACCATACACATAGATTAAAATTGATCATACAACTATAAGTTAATTTTAGATCAATTGCACCCTAAAGCCATAGTATAATTGCTCTAGCTTAATTTTCCACTGCTTTACTTGTAATTGCCTAGAGCTTAAGTAAATAATATCTTATCATTCCGCTGCATTCTATTCAAAGTAAAAATTAGGGAACATAATTTTTAGAAAATCCAATTCACCCCCCTCTTGGATTGTCACCTTGGGCAACAACTTTCATCTGATGGTAATTGGCTCGAAGGTCTAGGTTGGTGAAATATGAAGCTCCATAAAGCTCTTCTAACAAGTCATCGGCAGTTGGGATTGGGAAACGATCTTTAATGGTGACAGCAATAAGTACTCTATATTTCGCATACAGGAAGTGTAAGGGAATTTTTTTCAATCAAAGCATTTGTGGTTTTATCTTTCACCCAAAGAGAGTGTTATCTTCTTTATCCATTTATATTTTCAACTCTTCTATATCATTAGTACAGAAGCCAAATCTAACAACCTTCCCTAGAAATACTCTCCAGTATTTGTACAACTCTTCTACTACTACCAGTACAACTGAACCCGAAATACTCTCCAATAACTAGTAAGACTTATTTTCTATTGCAGCTCTCCGTTGGTGCTTGAATCTCTCGGCGCTTGACCAGATAATCTCTCAACAGCTTCTTCTTCAAGCCAATGTCTCTCATGCCACGCATTCTTCTCATCCCACATATTTAGGATTCTTCCTCTGCACCCTTTGTGAACGACGTGGCTTATCACTGTGCATGCTTGTAACTAACAAGTTGATCATATCTTGGGCTATCATATTCTCAAGAATAATCCTGACTCTAAAATGGGCTCTGACATCTGCGCAGATATTTTGGTTTTGAAACCTAGAACCCGGATCTTAGCTCCGCAGGCTGGAAAACTATCTGGGCTGTCAGGTTTTACAAGGTTTGACATGAGTACTGTGCTATCTTCCACTCTACTACAATACCCACATTCTCTGCACCCCAAGAATGCACCTGTTTTAATGGCGGAAGAGTGGGGGCGGAGGGGAAGCAAGCTAACACCCAAGGGCTTCCTCCTAAACCTCCTTTCGATTAAGGGGCTCCAAGCCAACACCCAAAGTAGGGCTTCTAATAAGAGAAAGCCTGAGCGGCCTGATAGCAAGGCCCGAGAGCAATCGGGCTCGGGTTCAAAGTTTTAACATAACAAGGCCCGAGAATCATCGGATCATGCAATGGCCACCTTGAGATCTTTGCAGGATGTGATTTAGTAGTTAACGTTGCAAAAAAAGATCAATCAATCTTTTGCATGAAAGATGGTTCGGGCTACGCAAGACTCCGGCGTGATCTCTAAAATCTGGGCTTGTTCAAATCTTGGCCTAACCTGGTTATTGCAGGTTGCTCGATGCATCACCCATCAATCTTACTTAGCTTTATTTTATCAAGAAAAATTTGCTAGTATAGTTAATACCGAAGTACCAACCATACCTGAGATTAGGCCAAGATATTCATAATCAAAGATGATGACGAAAATATGGGCATCGAACCGGATTAATAGAGGAATGATTGAAGGAACTAAAGGCGAAAGAAACGATTCAGAGCTCATCTAGTTTTGTGACGTAAACTGCACAATAAACAAAACAGAGTGAAATGTAATGGATCTAGTGTACAGAAAGTAATGAGGACAGAAGGCAGCATATAAACTAGAGGAAAGAGATTCTCTACCAACAAATCTCATAGGTTATGATGGAAACCTTAGCTCTTGTTTAAATTTACCTTCGTTTGCTGCTTCTGCCAGAATCTGCTTGTCTTTTGGATTTATGTTTTAAACCAACAACGAGTAGCAGAAACAGATATGTGGAACCTAAGGAACACCTAGCTGGCTGATGAGAATGGGGGAGAGTGAGACAGAGAGATGAACAGAGGAAAAAGGCACCACATTACTATTAGTCTCTGCCTAAAGCAATAGTCTCAATGTCTCTCACTTGTACTTCTATTCATAGACAACAATTTACTAAGTATCCTTTTTGGCTTTGTAGGGATAGAGCACAAAGCTTTGAACCTCGAAGAAGAGCTCCTCATCAGACCATCGCGAGGCATCACAATATCATCCATGCCATTGTCGACCTCTGCCAGCTTCATCCTAAGTGTTGCAAGCTTCGACGTCGGGCATTTCAATTCGGAGATGCTCCAGTTATCATCCGTATGGGTCGCAGAGCCCAAATGTTGAAGCTTTGGTTCTTCTCTTTCTCCATCTCCTGCAGCCGTTTTAGCTAGCAGTGCCTTAATGTTGTGAGGCAGCTCATTCACCTGGCCACTGGACATGGCGGCACGGGCTTGCTCGAAGAACAGGACCTGCACCACTACTCTTAATGGAAGCAGCTCATTCTGAGCAGCATGCATGCAGGCTTCAACTGAGAGCTTTTTGCAATCCAAGATCCGACACAACTGCTTCCTTGCATTCTTGCCCAGGTCTGGGTGTGTCTGATTCCATATAGAAAGCAAACAAGCAGTTGAAAGACTACTTGGAGTGGAAATAAACAGCAGAAGCTAAGAACTTGGAAACTAGTAAGAGAAATTACCCTGAGGTAAATATCAATCACTCCGTAGAGATCATCATGGTCTGGTCTTGCGAAGTCCGGCACAGCTTCAGCAAGAGCAATCAACTTTTCCATAGGCAGATTTGGATCTCTTGCAATCTCCTTGAGATAACCATCTATGAGCTTAGCCACCCTCAGCTTGGAGCTATGGGAGGCAGAAGATGACCTCCTGCCGTTCTCCTGCCCCTCGAATTCCACGTTGTCCGCCGACCGGGATCGTCTCCTCTCGCAATTGAGCTTTCCTCTCGGAGGGCTAGTTGGAGGACTCTGTCCTTGAAGCATGAACTCCTCCAATATGATCATCACTATGTCGACATCGTAGAGCAGCTCGTCTGCGTAGGACAGAGATGGAATTAAGAGATCTCTAACAGTCGCTTCCTCCAGCTGAACTCCGGCTCTCCTCGCCAAATCCATCTTTGATGATACTGAGGCATTAAGTATGTTGGCGGCCTTAAGAAGCCTTAGAAGGAAACTACAAGACACAGAGCCTTTGTCAATTGGTAATAAGCTTACTAATTTCTCCAACAGCAATCTGTGCTTCAAGGTGATCTCTCTGAGAGGTTCTGAGCAAGAATTCTCTGTGAGCTGGTTGCTCTGATGGCCATCTCTTTCCATGTTTGGCAACCAATGGAAGGCGTAAACCAGCAATGCCTCCCCGACGAGCTTGTTCGAAACTACGCCTGCAGACTTGACAGCCACCATGATCCTCCAATAGTGGTCTATCCCCAATTCAGAGATGTCTAGTGCCCACCAGTCTTTCGACAACAGCTTCTGACTGCTGTGAGACAAGTTTGCCTTGGAAGGGTGGGCGATGATCATCGTGGCGATGGCATCGATGCAGCGGCCTGTCATTCCGAGCTCCTCACACAGGGGAGCATATTGCTTTGTATTCTGCAGCGTGACGATTGTATCCTTCCAGCGGCGAAGGATGCATGATCTGAAGAAGACCTCGAGCTTGCCTATGAGGTTGCCTCTGTCGACGTCGTCGTTCATCTGAAGGTACTCGGCGGCACATCGGACTGGCACGATGTTGAGGGCGCTGAGAGTGATGGTGATACCATAGCAGAATTTTGCACAGGTCTCAAATGCCTCGGCACCGCCGGGGAGGTCAGGAAGTAGGATGATTGCATCCTCCGAGGTGTTTTTCAATTCAGAGCAGAGTAGTTGCAAGCGCAAGGACTTGGAAAGGAGAGGAAACTGTGATCGCAAAGAACCCAACAAGACGAATTAAAACTAAAGGAAAAACATCCAACAAAAAAAGATCATACTGAGTGTTGGAGTGAATGGTCTTAAAATAGATCTCCTTTTACCTTGTGTAGCTGATATAAGCTGTTCTGGACCTGGATCTTGAGGTCAGTTGAGACTTCAGAAGAAAGAGACCTACATCCAATAAGATCAAAATTTCTTGTAAGGAGTCACATGATATGAGAAACAAGGTATCACCAAGTGCAAAATATAGGTTTTAGCCATTACACCATTATTCACCAACAGAAGAAGAGAGGACAGGAGAAAGCTAGGAGGAAAACAGGGCTTTGACACGAGACCAATATTCTCAAATGCTTTTGAAGAGATTCATGGGAGAGGACGTCACCTTATGGCTTCTGTGGTGAAGAAGGTGTCAGGCCGGGTTCCAAGCTTCATAAACTTCATCTTGGCTTTAGTTCATTGCCCAGCTACTGCCAGTGATCACCAAGCAGTCAGCTCTCACTTCTGTGATAAAAAGCTTCTCCCCTTCCTGTTAAGCGCTTACAGAGGCACCGCCATATACTGACTCTCTGCAGAGATGGGAGCCCAACTTTTGGAACAGGATTTATTCTTCTTTCACTCTCTTTCCCCGGTCACGCTGTTCTTTTGGTGGAGAGTAAATATATATGAGAAGTGGTTGGGCAGAGAGCATTCAAGGAAGGGACAGAATCCAAGGAGGGGATGCCTTGCTGAGGTCTGGCTGGGAGATGTGGGGGATATATTGGGAGGATTAATTAATGCAAATGGTTGAGAGCTAGGGGATGAGTCAATGATGATTAAGGAGATAAATGTGAAATAAAACAAGGAATATGCGTGTCGATTTCAATCAATTTTGGACACACCAAATAAGATTGGACATATGACCTAAAACAAATTAGCCAGAGACAGAAATTTATTCATAGAATAAAAGACTACAGCATGAATTGTAAAATCTTTTACATGAAAAAAAAAAACATCATAAATAGCTTTGAGTAACTTTTACGAACTGATGACATGCAATGCTAACTAGTCTTAGCCGGTTGGCTCCCCTCTTTATCTAGAAGAGGTTCAACTTTGAACCCTAATGTTGACATCCCTCCTATATCTCCCTCTCTCTCTGTGTCTTAAACGTTGCGTTATTGTTTTTTTACTTTCCCTAATGAAATGACCCTATACTGCTATACAAAAGGAGACGCCCTTCCCTACAATCCTACTCATGAAATGCTGTCTTGGATAGACTTAATCCATCGTCATAAGTTTCTATTTTCCCTTGACACCTAATTTTTTAAACCTTATCTTCTTCTATCTCAACAGGGCGATTAAAGAGAGTAGCTTTTGATTATGCGGTGGAAGAATGATGAAGTGGTCCTCTACTTTTGATTTAGAAGATACCCACCTTTTCTATCTTTGAATTGAGTGCAGCCATCCAATTTTGGATTCCTTTTGTCCCAGTCTCTCTCATGTCCAAATGATGGTTAGTTCCCGGCTTAATCAAAACACTCTCCAATGTAAACCCTGTTCATCCTTTTTATTAGATCAAGTGCTTGTCGCTGGCCCATTCTAATTTGATAGCTGAGTTGAGACTCTAGAAGCTATCCAAGTCAGTCTCCTAATAGTTGTTTACTTATTGGCAAAACAAGGCAGGTGGCAAAAGGAGGACTTTTGGACCAAGGATATTATTGTAAGTAACAAATTGTGACTTGTTTGGAGGCTGATGGAACCAATTAAAGCAAACTTTGCCGATCTTAGAACCCCACAAGCATCATTGCCGTGGAAATGGCTCCTCTATTTCCCAGAAGGAACATTGATTCATATACCATATTATATGCAACATCGTACCCCTTCTTTTTGTGAGAATAAAGTAAGGGGTCGTGCCTGTCATCAGAGGTCGCTTCTCCCTTCATATAAGCTTAATTTTGGAGGTCACACAGATGGGCCACATTAGTGAGGAAATGGGGATCACAAGGAGACGAATTGCCGCATTAAGATAGATAATTATAGATCTTGTGAAGATATGAAGAGCATTATGGCATCTTATTTTCTCAGCTCATCATCTGAAGTATTTTGACTCCCAAAACCTGAATCGCACACTTGATGTTTCAAGTGGCCACCAAGGTAAATGTTGGTTTTTGTTATCACCATACTCTCTGAAAAATTGCATGTTTGCAGGCCGAAGTGTGTATACGTGGCCATTGGGGAAGATGGAGAAAGGGTGTTAATGAGCTGAGCTTGATTAGTATTGCGTCTGATTAAGCTTAGTTTTTTTCCTTTTCCTTTTTATTTTTTCTATTTTCTACATCACAAGTTGGAGTTCTTTTATCATTCTAGACACCGCTATGCGTGTCTCACATTGCCGTCGCGAGATATTAACAACCTCTTCTCATCATATGGCTGATTCGAGTTTAAAATTTGAGATAAAGCTTGTCAACCCTAAAGGATGAATTTTGATGATTACAAAACATTTGAGATGATGTTGTGTACTAAAGACATTGGCTTAATTGTGAAGTTCTATAAGTCAAGAAAAATCAGAAGAATTGAAGCACTGCAAAATCTTAAGTTCTTCGCAAATATCTCATTGGTCATATTCTAAAAGGAAATGATCTTAATCTAGTCCATGGAGATCAAAGATGAAGTCTAAAGTTTTTTGTTTGAAAGACTTGAGTCAACTTCTAAACAAAAAGGGACAAGTTTAAATTAATTCTGATATGTTTTATTCAAGAAACACAGTCAATGAGTCGACCCCCGCAAAACATAAGTCGACCCTTGTATAGTTCAAAGTAAACAATAAGCTTTCACCGCCTGAGACAAAGTCTGAAGAGTCGACCCTTGTTCAAAATGAGTCGACCTCCGAAATTGAAGAGTCGACCCTTGCGTTTGAAGAGTCGACCCCTGCTCAGTCTCAGCGCCGGCCGAAAAACCAAAGCGTGAGCCGACCCTTGTGTTTAAAGAGGTGACTCCTGATGAAGATGAGCCGACCCTTAAGGATAAAGAGTCAAACCTTTGCAAATACCACAGCATAAGCCTTCTCGACATTTTGAAGTGCCGATCCAGAATGAACATGAGTCGACCCCTGAGTTACATGAGTCGACCCTTGTACTGCTGGGACCACAACGGAAAGCTTTGAACGACTTTTGTCTTCTTCTGTAACAAAAAAGATTCTCATCAGAATGGGAAGAAAGGAATTCAAATCCCGCCGAAGAATTTGTCTATAAATACAAGGAAACCTCAGAATGGAAACAATAAGAAAAGAAAAAAGATTTTATTGAAAACAAAAAGATTTCCACTGAGAAAAAGAGAAGAAAAGCTTAACAGTTCATCATCCTCAGCAGCATTGTAATCTGAAACTTTCTCTTGTGAGGAGATCAGTCGAAGTTTCTCACTGCATCGTGAAGAGCTACTGTTCGGACATTGGAACATCCTTCCACAGCCAACTTCTTCATCGGCTTCAGCTTTTACTTTCATTGATTTATTTTTTATATGCTCTGAAGCTTTAAGTCTTCTAGTTACAGCATTCTTTTAGTTGAATTAATTGCTGTTGTAACAGTTTTATTGATTTGAAACTTGTAAAGGCTCTTCCAAGCCTCGATTGGAAGTTGCTGAATCGGAAATATTCAGCAAGGAAAAAGTTTCTAGTTGGTTTATCTGAAAACCAACTAGGTTGTTTGTGAGCCTGGAAAAACAAACGGTGTAAAATTTTTGGTTGGTTTATCTGAAAACCAACTGGGTTGTTTGTGATCCCGGAAAACAAAAGGTTTTCGGTTGGTTGTCTGGAAAAACTAACTGGGTTTTGATTGTGAGCTCGGAAAACAATCAGGTTGTAATCTACTAGGTTATAGTGAAATCTCAAGCTAGGCTTGAGGAGTGGACGTAAGTGCTGGGAGTGCACCAAACCACTATAAACCTTGGTGTTTGTGATTTTGGTGTTGGATCCCGTTTAATTAAACCCTGATCCCGTTTAATTAGAACCCACATCTTGACAAGTGTTCCTTGAATTTCGTAAATCTTGATAATCACAAGGGCATTACGGTATTTTCACAGCAGTGAAGAGTTACCTTGATGGGGGGTGACTCTTCACGGGTGTAACCACCTGCAGCGTTTGGTCCCTGGAGAGGGCTATAAATAGCCTGTTAGACTCCTTCTCAAAACACGTATTAAGTGCTCTCTCTCCAGAAGATTACTCGCTAACCTTTGTTCAGATCACCGGTGATCGAGACTGCGCACGCATTTCAAAGCCCAGAGCGCAATTAAAGATGGATTTAGCGAGTCAAGGTATGATTTATAATTCATTCATTAAGTTAATCAATTCCATCAATAGTATCAGAGCGGGTGGATTGGATTCCAAAATAAATCATACCCGTTTGGTTCGCTGGACAGCGGTACTTTGGACACTGATGTTATTTACCCATATGAAAGAATTTTTTCTGGGCGATGTGGGACTAAACTCTTCCCATCTTTCCCCTTCTTCCATTTTGGAACAAGAAAACAAGGAAGGGAGAGCCGCTGCCATGGCCGCCGCTGCGGCGGGTCTCGGTCGCGGCCCTCCCCGTCCCAACCGGTGGCCAACAGGGCCACCGTTCAGCAACCGCCGTCCCCGGCTGCCGCTGCGACCCGCCCCTCGGCGAGCCGGCATCGGCTGCAACCCGCCGTGGCCGCCATGGCCACCGCGGGCAAAGAAGAAAAAAAAAAAAAAAATCGGCCGCCATGGCCTGCGGCCCGCAGCCACCGCGTCCCCGGCCGCTGCCAGCGGCGCCAGCCGCGCCACCCACGGCGCCCGCAGCACGGCCTCCGGCCGACGCCCCTGCGGCCCGCGACCGCGGGCTGTGGCCGCACCCTGCGGCCGAACCCCGCGGCCTCCGCGGCCGACCCCGGCCTCCGGCCCCGCCTTGTGGCCGCCCCGCGGCCTGCTGCCATGCCTACGGCCGGCGGTGGCGGTTGCACCGCCGTCGTTTAGGAGAGCCTTCTCCTCTTTTCGTTTGGGGAAGATGAACAGTGAAGGGATTAACGGGTTTCGGGTTTTCTAAACCCGCAACCCGAATCCAGTTAATTTAAAAAAAAAAAAAAAAAAAAAAGGTGAAGGGATTAACAGGTTTCGGGTTATTGGGCTTCGCCCCGCAACCCGAAACCCGAATCCTTTTGACTAAACTGTGAGTTTTGCACAGAAACCCCTGACAATATGTTATTCTGAACAAGGGGATTCCGAAATTCATCTATGGTCCCCAGACGAAAGATAAATTACAGAAAGGTCCTAAAATATATTTATTTGATCCCTGTACTTAGGATTTATTACAGAACAGTACACCGATTATTACATATTGGTCCCTGTAATGAATTTATTACATAAATGATCAATTTAGATGCTTTCTTATGATGATACATGATTGTTTAAATTATTCATATTTTTCATGATAAAAGGATGATATATGCATGAGACGAGCCAAAGCATCTTATATAAATGATTAAATTTTTGCATATTTGTGGTGACGAGCCAAAGCATCCCATAAATTTTAGAATGCTTTAGTTTAATCAATAAAGAGTCTTTTTATCATCATCTCATGAAATTGAATAGTTGCATCATATATAATGAACCGGCCCCAAAGGGAAATCATTATACAAAGTTAATGATGGGATGAAATAATGTTATTAGTATGATATTTATGATGAAATCTTGTTGCCCAAAGGCCTTGAATTCCTCATTAACATTGAACAATATCTAGTAAAATTTTATCCATTGAATAACGGTGTCTAAGAAAAGCTTGTCAAAAAGGCATACGTGCCTAAGAAAGGCTGGTACTTAAGTGAGCCTAGTGCTCCACCACCGATCTGGAGCTGATCTGGCTGTTATTCTTTGGATTTTTCAACTAGATATATAAAGTTCATTAAATATCATACTTAATACATTAGTTTTATCGTAAAGGGGTAAATCATGTAAAGTTAATTTTGATTTACTCACTAAATTGCTAATATGGGTTAGTGATTTAGATAAGGTTTTAGCGTAATTATAGCATGCATATTGATAGTAAGCATATGTTTTGCAGCTTTGTTTCCGACCGTTTTTTCACAATCTACATCATGCATCCCAATACTTAATGGTTCAAATTTCTCGGAATGGAAAGAAAGGCTGACATTTACTTTAGGGTGCATGGATATTGATCTGGCACTTCGTGAGGACATGCCACCTGTCCCCACGGAGGAAACTACGCCAGAGGAGAAAAAGTTGTATGAGAGGTGGGAGCGGTCAAACCGCTTAAGTCTTTTACTCATACAAAATCATATCTCCAGAAAGATAAGGGGCTCAATTCCAGATTGCAAAACTGCAAGAGAATTCTTAACAGCAGTAGAAGAGCAATTTGTGAGTTCAAAGAAAGCCCTAGCCAGCACCTTAATATCAAGGTTTGCTTCCTTAAAGTATAATGATAATGGTGGCATACGCGAGCACATTATGGAATTACGTGACATCGCTGCCCAATTAAAATCATTGGAAGTAGACATGTCAGAAACTTTTCTTGTACACTTTGTCCTTAATTCTCTGCCTATGGAGTATGCACCATTTAAGATCTCATACAACACACATACAGAAAAATGGACTATGAATCAACTTCTAGCCATGTGTGTTGATGAGGAGCAGAGAATAAAACAAGAGAGGCAAGAGAGTGTTTATCTCACCTCTCATAAGGGAAAAGGACATAAAGAGGTCGGCAGTACCAGTCATCATATTCCTGTTAAGAAGAAGAAAATGAAAGTGTCAGCCAAAGTGACTGACAAAAGGCAAATAAAGTGCTTCTTCTGTAAGAAACAAGGACATTTGAAAAAGGACTGCATCAAGTACAAGAAATGGCTCGAAAAGAAAGGTACTTTTCTTTCCTTAGTGTGTTATGAATCAAATTTTATTGATGTACCTCATAACACATGGTGGATTGACTCTGGTGCTACTATCCATATATGTAAAACTTTGCAGGGATTGTTGAACAAAAGAATTCCAATGGAAAGTGAGCGAAGCATCATAATGGGAAATAAGATGCGTTCACATGTGGAAGCTGTTGGAACGTTCAAATTGACCTTAAAGACTGGCCATATTTTGTATCTAGAAAATACCTTCTATGTACCTGGATTTTCAAGAAACTTGATATCTGTTTCTAAACTTACTTCCTTTGGATATACCGTTTCATTTGGACGGTCTTTTGTAAACCTTTCTTTGAATAATATTGTTGTTGGTAATTGCTTGTTAGAGGATGGTTTATTCAAATTAGACCTTGATACATCCTTTGAGCTATCCCTTTTATCCCTGCAAAATAAAGATCATTATGGATTAAAACGTAGCCTAATAAATGAAAATTCCTCTATGTTATGGCACCGAAGATTAGGCCATATCTCCATAAAAAGAATCAAGAGATTAGTAAATGATGGAATTTTACCAACTCTTGACTATGGTGATTTTGAAACTTGTTTAGACTGCATCAAGGGAAAGCAGACTAACAAGTTTAAGAAAGGTGCCATTAGAAGTACAAATTTATTGGATCTCATACATACAGATATATGTGGGCCCTTTTCGACCCCATGTTTTACTGGTCATAAGTATTTTATCACCTTTATTGATGATTACTCACGCTATGGGTATCTCTACTTGTTGTATGACAAGGCTGAGGCATTAAATGCCTTTAAGCTTTTCAAAACAGAGGTAGAGTTACAACTTGATAAAAAGATTAAAGTTGTGAGATCAGATAGAGGTGGTGAATACTACGGTAGGTATACTGAAACTGGACAACATTTAGGTCCATTTGCTCGATTTCTTCAAGAGCAAGGTATAGTTGCACAATATACTATGCCTGGTACTCCTGATCAAAATGGAGTTGCGGAAAGAAGAAACCGAACATTAATGGAGATGGTAAGAAGTATGATTAGTCACTCAACTCTCCCAATTTCTCTGTGGGGTGATGCCTTAAAAACCGCTGCGTATATTCTAAACAGGGTTCCTACTAAAGCTGTCTCAAAAATACCCTATGAAGTTTGGACAGGTAGGAAACCTAGTTTAAGACATCTACATATTTGGGGGTGTCAAGCTGAGGCAAGGGTGTACAACCCACAAGAGAAAAAGTTGGACTTTAGAACCATTAGTTGTTATTTTATTGGTTATCCAGAAAAGTCCAAGGGATACAGATTTTATTGTCCTAATCATACTTTGAGGATTGTGGAGACAAGAAATGCTAGATTCCTTGAAAATGACCAAATCAGTGGGAGTATAACACCTCAAGAAATTAATTTTGAGGAAAAGCAAACTCCGTATGGTGTGCAAGATTCAAATAAGCAGCCAATGATTCCTCTACCTATCATTGATAATGATTTGGAGGAGGATGAGTCTACTATTAATGTTCCACTTGAATCTGTGCCAGTTATCACTGAGAATGTTGCTCCTCCACCTATAGAACCAGTGGATCAAGAAGCAACTTTAAGAAGGTCATCAAGGGTAAGGAGATCTCCAATTCCACCAGATTATATAGTATACCTTCAAGAAAATGATTATGACATTGGCAATATAGATGATCCAATAAATTTCTCACAAGCCATAAATTCAGTAAATTCCTCCAAATGGCTAGATGCTATGAAAGATGAGATAGATTCTATGGCTAAAAACAATGTTTGGAATCTTGTTGAACTACCTCCTGGGGCTACTGCAGTACGCTGCAAATGGGTTTTTAAAACCAAAAGAGACTCCAAGGGTAAGGTAGAGCGACATAAGGCCAGACTTGTTGCCAAAGGATTTACTCAAAAGGAGGGTATTGATTATCATGAAACCTTCTCTCCAGTTTCAAAGAAGGATTCTTTAAGGATAATTATGGCTTTGGTGGCTCATTTTGACTTAGAGCTGCACCAAATGGATGTGAGAACTGCATTTCTTAATGGAGATTTAGAGGAAGAAGTTTACATGAAACAACCTGAAGGTTTTGTTTCAGAAGGTCAGAGTCAAAAAGTTTGCAAGCTAAATAAGTCTATATATGGACTCAAGCAATCATCCCGACAGTGGTATCTTAAGTTCAATAACGTCATTTCTACATTTGGCTTTGTAGAAAATGTTGTTGATAGATGTATTTATCTTAAGATCAGTGGGAGTCGATTTATTTTTCTAGTCCTATATGTAGATGACATTTTGCTTGCTAGCAGTGATTTGGCATTGCTTAGAGAGACTAAGCAATTTCTCTCCAGCAATTTTGATATGAAGGATATGGGTGAAGCCTCATATGTCATCGGCATTGAGGTTCATAGAGCTAGATCTAAGGGAAAAGTTTGTCTATCTCAAAAAGCCTACATTAAGAAAATGTTGGAGAGATTTGGTATGGAAAATTCCAAACCAAGCCCAGTGCCTATTACTAAAGGTGAAAAGTTGAGCCAATCACAATCTCCGAGGAATGAAATTGAAAGGGAGCATATGAAAGCTTTTCCATATGCTTCACTAATTGGGACTTTAATGTATGCTCAAGTCTGTACCAGACCTGATATAGCATATGTTGTGGGATTACTGGGGAGATTTCAAGCTAATCCAGGAATGGAACATTGGAGAGCTGCAAAGAAAGTATTGAGATATCTTCAAGGAACTCAAGATCATATGCTCACATACAACAAATCCGATCTTTTGGAGATAGTTGGATACTCAGACTCAGACTTTGCGGGATGTCCAGATAGTAGAAAATCAACATCAGGTTATATCTTTCTACTAGCTGGTGGTGCAGTCTCGTGGAAGAGTTCGAAGCAAAAGATGACAGCTGCTTCAACAATGGAGGCTGAGTTATTAGCATGCTATGATGCAGTTACACAGGCTATTTGGTTGAGGAACTTTATCGCAGGCCTACAGATCGTGGACACTATTTCACGGCCCATAAAGTTATATTGTGATAATTTAGCAGCAGTTTCCTCAATAAAGAATAACAAGATATCTAATGGAAATAAGCACATGGAGGTGAAATATCTTGTTATAAAGGAAAAATGTGAAGACCATAAAGTTTCAGTTCAATACATCAATACTGTGCTTATGTTAGCAGATCCTTTGACCAAAGCAATAGCTCCGGGATTGCACAAGGAGCATGTTGGTCAAATGGGCCTTTTCTGTATAAATTAATTGATGTATTATTGTGCACATTTTAGATGGTTGTAAATCACATATATTATATTTTCTGCTTTAATGAATTCATATGGTTTATGCATACTATGGTAGCAGAAATTGTGACCAAAGAATGAATTTTATGAGAAGTTCATTCATAAGGGTTTGGTTATGATGGTTTAGTAATATAGTGATCATGGAAGGTTATACGCCGATCAAATAGGTGTTATTTCCGCCATGGTTCGTATTATTATTCTCAAAGTAATCAAACATAAAGCTTGCCCAAATTGATATCAGGATAGAAAGAACACGCGTATACAGATTATAAAATTCAAGTGCTAAGGATATTTCACTTGTCAATATGGTCCGAATGGGAGAATGTTGGGATCCCGTCAAGTTGTGGCCCACATTGACAAATGGCGTCAATATGGTCCAAGTGAGAGAATGTTGGATCCCGTTTAATTAAACCCTGATCCCGTTTAATTAGAACCCACATCTTGACAAATGTTCCTTGAATTTCGTAAATCTTGATAATCACAAGGGCATTACGGTATTTTCACAGCAGTGAAGAGTTACCTTGATGGGGGGTGACTCTTCACGGGTGTAACCACCTGCAGCGTTTGGTCCCTGGAGAGGGCTATAAATAGCCTGTTAGACCCCTTCTCAAAACACGTATTAAGTGCTCTCTCTCCAGAAGATTACTCGCTAACCTTTGTTCAGATCACCGGTGATCGAGACTGCGCACGCATTTCAAAGCCCAGAGCGCAATTAAAGATGGATTTAGCGAGTCAAGGTATGATTTATAATTCATTAAGTTAATCAATTCCATCATTTGGTTCTTCTCTTCCTTTCCTCTGCATATTCCTGACTGCTTTCCTAACTTTGTTTACTGTTGTATTTGTGCAATCTCATTTCCGCTACTGAATCTATAAGATAACAGTAACTCATACTCTCCATATGTTTTAACATTAATTATTTTTTAAAAAGACCCAATTCACCCCCCCCCCCCCCCCCCCTCCTCTCTTGGGCTGCACCTCTGGGCAACAAAGCTTGGTTTGTTATTCCCTTGATCAAGCCTAATTCATGTCTAATTTTAGTCAGACCAAGCTCGAAGTCTATTTCAAGCAACTTGATAACATTTATCTTGTTGAAATCAATTCATACTTGCATCAAGCATGAATCAAACTTGAATTGAGCATGATTCAAGTTCTATTCAAGCTTAATCGAGTGTAAAGTGAAATTTTTGTCAGTTATATAGTCTAGAAGTCAGAAGGAAAACTGGAAAACATATGCCTTGATAGCAAAAGAAGGGATCACGGGAGATGGAAGACAAGTAATCTTGAAGGCAGTACAAGAAGTGTTGAGAAATTTCGATAAACTTACACTAGAAGATTTGCCAGATGAACTACCATCAATAAGCGATGTCGAGCAGGCCATCGACCGTTTCTCTAGTTTCCAACCTATCAAATTTAGTGCCATATAGGATGAGCCCTGTCAATCATGAAGAATTAAACAAACAAGTGGCAAATTGGTCTTAGGATCGACTACAATCTTTTCTTAGAGTTACTTGTTTCTTCAACTAAAGCAGAAGGCAATCCTCAAAAATTAGGGAATGTTTTTGGCTGGCTGGTGCCTACAAATATACATGAGGTTTGAAGCTTCTATGGGCTTCTATTGGCATTTCATCAAAAATTTCAACACAAAAATGGAACCAACCAGTGAGTGCATAAACCAAGGACCGCTGCCTTGGACAAAGGTGGGATAATTTTTTTTTTTCAGAAAAGAAAAAAGAAAACAACCTTGAACTAATCAAGAAGAGCCCATTCTTTGTTTGCCTAACTTCAACAGTCTTCAAAATCACCAGTGTTGCTTCACAATTAGGTGTAGGAAGAGAATTGAGCCAAAAAGGTATCCAAGTGCCTATTCCAATAAAAAGCTATGAGATGCCAATAGAAGATACTCTACATCATATGGGGTTCTACATAGTAATTAAAACCTTGAAGCACTTGCAACACTACCTGATTTATGCAGAGTTCATCCTCTACTTTGATCATGAAGCTATCAAGTACTTGAAGTCACAAAAGAAAATAGAGTTTTGACATGCGAAGTGGACTTCCTATACAAGTTCACCTTCCACTTGAAGCACATAGCTAGAATCGAGAACAAAGCTTCTGATGCATTAATAGAAGAGCGTCATTTCTCATGGCAGTTTCAATTAAGTCACCGGGTTCGAAGACACACTACAAGAAAAAGAAGCTTTGGCAACGTTTTTTAAGGTCTTTACCGACGCTTATAAGCGTCGGTACAGTTCTTCCTGACGCTTTCTAAAGCGTCGGCTATATAAGAGTGGGAAAAATAATTGCCGACACTTTACAAAAGCGTTGCTAACTTTTAGCGATGCTTTTAAGAGTGGCTAAAAGCGACGCTTTTAAGCATCGGTCAAAGCCCCAGAACTTCGCGCAGTTAGTGGCGCTTTAAAGCGTCAGCGTTTAACTGTACCATAAATGTCAACCACCCCACCCGGTCCTCACCTCAGTCCGTCACCCTAACAGCCCTCCATCAACCCCACCCCCTTTAAAACCCTCCCAAGTCCCCACCCCACCTCTCATCCACTCCATCCCAATCCTCGCCACCCACCCGGCTCCCGTCTCTCTCTCTCTCCATTGAAATCTTCCTCCTCCACTTCGGCGACGACCTCTTCCTCCTCCGCATGGGCCAGCGGAACCTCGTCGTGGTCTCGTCCCCCGAGATGGCCCGCGATGTCCTGCACACCCAGGGTGTTGAGTTCGGCTTCCGCACCCGCAACGTCGTCTTCGACATCTTCACCGACATGGTCTTCACCGTCTACGGCGAGCACTGGCGCAAGATGCGCCGCATCATGACCGTCCCTTTCTTCACCAACAAGGCCACGACTGGGAGGAGGAGGCCCACCGGGTGGTGGAGGACGTCAAGGCCAACCCCAACGCCGCCACTGAGCTGGGTGGACATCAGGCCGAGCTGGGCGAAGGCGTTGGTGGGGATGATGGCGAAGACGCAGCGCATCAGGCATTTGGACGCCAAGCCCAGCGCCTTCTCCAGGACCAGCTCGGTGTCCATCATCGCATCTCCACCTCCGCCCTCCTAATTCCCCACCACCACTTGTTGATCCGCCGATGTGGGGCTAAATCGTTCAACTGATTTTATGTAACTGAGATTGAGAAAGATCAATGAAGAGAGGAGGGGAGGGGGGTGCGGCTCCGATGAGAAGAATGGCTTCCGACGACGCTTTGAAAAGTGTCAGCCTTTTTTTAATTTTTTGACGATGCTATTTAGCGTCGTCTTGGCCCAAGAAGCGTCGTCTATTGCCGACGCTTTTAAAACTGTCGACAAATTGGGGTGCTAGACCAAAAATTGCCGATGCTTGTGAAAAGCGTCGGCAAAAATGCATCAGTAAAACCCACTTTTCTAGTAGTGACATCAAGATCTAGTACAAAGATTACAAGGCTTTCTGTTGATCTTAAGGGCTAATTTTGATGATACAAAATATTTAACTATGGTACTAATGATTTTATATGTTTTGGAAAGAGATAAACATTTATTTGCAGGAAGCTCTTGGTATTTGATTAGACGATGAGCCCTTGACGTAATTATTTCAATGCTTAGAGAAGCTCTCAAATAGAATGACCACAGTGTAAAATAGAAAGGCTGATTTCTGCAGGGTGGCCAATAGTCAACCCCAGGCCTAGTGGAGTTGATCCTAGTATCTTAAAGGTCGACTCCGATACGAAGAAGTCGACCGGTACATACCTGGAGTCCACCCCAATCTCGGAGGATTGCTAATTGTAGAATGGTCATAGAGTCGAAACAGAAAGGCTGTTTTCTGCAACACTACAAGAGCCAACTTCAGTCAAAGAAGAGTGACCCCAGCTAAAAGCTAACTCCAAGCAGCCAGAAGCCGACTCCTCTGCAATTGCAACCTTCAATGGCTAGTTTTCCAGCGTATTCAAAACTGTGCTTTTGCCCATTAATAAGATGGAAGAGCCCTCCAATGGTTAGAAAAGGATCCAAAATATTTTCTATCTTATTTAAAAAGCTTCAAAGATGAGAAGGACTTTTTTTAGAAGAGAATTCAATACGAGAGAACTACCACACCAAGTCTCGTTAAATAGAGCTTTTAAGCGGACAAAGCAATCAACTGGCCGAATCCTTATTTTCCTCCGTATTTGAAAGAGCTGAATAGTGTTCATCAAGCTGACAACAAGGAGCTACTTGTGTTTGTAAACTTTTCTTATGATTCGTAAATGATGTGGACAAGTTTCAAAGAGAATTTTATATTTGTTGTGTTTATCTATTGCTTCTTATTATTTTATATATGCACCTTATCACTCGTCCACTACATCTTGGGTTTCCAGGCAACACATTCAGCACCATCGGCAAAACTTTTTAAAATTTATTATTTATCTTAAAATAATGACTATTATAGTGAAAACAATAGAAAATAATCAAAAAATAGTTGTGGTATCTATTTTTTATTTTTATTAGATAAAATATATATTTTTGGACTATATAATCACTTCTGAAAAAATTCTGACAAAAGTTTGAAATCCAAATAAGCGTTACTTTACTAGAAAGAAAGTAGAGCCGCTATTTTTGTCAGAACAGTCAATTATAAAAAAAAAATAATGAAAAATATTGGTCGTTATTTATGTAACTATAATATTTTATATTCTATATCTCAATAAATTAAGTAATATATATTAATGGCTCAAACTATAATAACGGCTGTTATAACAGTCATAACGTTGCTATTTAAACCTATGAAATCAACTCATTGTTGACTGCCAAAAAAAAATTGTTGCTGCTTTCAAAGTTACATTGTGGTTCACCCCTCATGATTATGTTTTTTTTCCCCAGCAGTGCAAGTCAACGTAGGGTGAAGCTTTGGCCAATCCAGAGATTGTTCATCCCAAGTCATGATCATGCTTACATCCTCTGTATCCACCACCTTGGATTCAGAAGTACGGTGGTCCAGTTGAATGTTTCATTTGTTGCTGGCGGTTGCTTTCTCTGCTGCCCACCCAGGGGGCCATCCGGCATGGTCTGCCCCACAACTCAGCGAGGCCATAACTTTCCTTGGGCTCTTCCTACCTCTCCCTTAGATGATGACCTCCGCAGCACCACCACCACCCACTAGTGGTGTCGCCAAGCCAACCACCCTCATCAAATTAAAACACAACCGCACTCACCTCAGAACCAAGGGCGGCCCCCTCCTTGATCTCTCGTATCTCTTCCCTTCCACAAAAAGCTGGTTCCATGTACCTCCCATTAATTAGTCTTAGTTTTATATCTTGTTAACTTTGCTCCTCTCTCTCTTTCTGTATTATATATGATATCATCTTTCTGTGTTGATGCTTCTCAGGCCATCTTTTTCACTAATTCATGGCACCTTTGCCTTTCCCCCTACGCACTATGAAACATTTAAGCCTTTCTTAGTCATTCTGGCAGATCTTGCCAATCCATATATATTGTTATTGCCGCAACCCAGAATCTTATCCAAAAAAGCTAGCTCGAAAGTGTTATTTGAGTTCTTTGAGTTAGATTGTCTTGCCTCCACGGGTTATGAAACATTTAAGCTTTTATAGGTCATTGTGTTAGCCTAATGCATGATTGTAATGGGCAGTTTATGCTGTGGATAATGTTATAATACGGTTTTAATTTTGATTGAGATATCAATGTCTATTGGTGTTTAGCTCAGCAACAAGAAAAATGACTATGCACACATAAAATACTACTTTAATATTGGACTCTTGATCACTAAGGCAGTTGACCTTTAAATAATGTTCTAGGTTCATATTTTACATGTTTTTTTGCACACTAGCACATATTAAAATAATTGTGCCCAAAAGGAAATGAGTTATTTTTTGCTTTTTTTTTTTTTGGTGGAAGCTATTTTTTGCTTTTAAGCAAAGCACCAAAGCTACTGGTTAGAATGCTTATAAATTTGGGTGATGTGTTTCTACTCCCACCATTGCCCACTGACTGGTATTCAGAATGTTGCCGACCGAAAATTAGAATAGATCATATAAGCAGGAAGAATGAATCTTGTTTCGGGTCCACTGGATCCCAGGGACACAAAAAGACACTGGATTTCGCTTGTTGGATGCCATTCTTGCACCAAACTCCGGAATATATGTTAGCCAGCAAATATCAGATTCAGATCTGGTGGAGATTAATTCTAGATCTGTGGTCACCTTCAACACATGCAGCTCAACCAAAAAGCCCTTCCAAACAGACAATTTCCAATGTTCTCTAGTTCAGTAGAATCCATGAGTCCACTCTGGATGAAAGAGGCAGAATTATATAATTGTGAATGAAAGGAAGATTAAATTATTCAAGGTAGGTCATGTTTGGTTAGATCAAGGCTTGTTTAAATAAAGCACATCCCAAATGCAAAAGATTAGCAATCTTAACTACTTTTTTTTTATGGAAGGAATTTGGAGAAGATCTAGTTAATCAACTTTCATGAAGAAAATGATGCAAATATTGGTAATGTATCCTACCAACCCCGGAAAGATCCTTCCAAGGCAGGAGATAAGTCTCTTTTCCCAACATTCTTGAGTTGTCATGATACCCTCTGATCGATACACCTAGAAAAGAACTAAATGCTAATTAGTTGGGTACTATGAACAATATTGAAATTATTATTAAAAATAGAATAAAAGTCAACATTTGCATCAATCACGGGTCACATGATTTGGATGATGTCGTATCCTTGGAACTTGAAACATGATCTGGCATCAATAAGTCTTAACTAACGTAATTTCAATTTAAATCGTGAAGAAATTATCTCTTTGCAAGCTTTTCATGACAAGCATGAATGTGTATTTCAGAATAAGGAGTGCCATAGTGACTATTTTGGTAAGTCGCAATTAAATTTTGATATATATATATATATATATATATATAGATATAGATATATATATATAGTTCAGAATTTCTATTGATGACCAATGTAAACTTTAATAACGCATTGAAGCCACCGCTTGTAATTCTAAAAAGATTGATTCATTGAATGTGCAGCTGACTGAAAAGGTACTGGCATCTCCTTTGATGGATTGGATTCTTGAGCCAACTTCTTCTATATTATGTGAGAAATATTTTTTTCTAATGTCTTGTAGACTTAATGCAAACTATGGTAATAACACTTGTCATCTTGAGTTTCCTATATCATATCTTCACTTAGTTAGGCTAGCAGCTGTTATATAAGCTTATCATTTTTTTTTTAACTATGAAACTTGATAATAATACTTATTTCTTGAATTTTCTCTATTTTAAATTTTCCAATGATGGTAAAAAAGGAGAGGGTCTCTCTCCCTCTCTCCCTCCCTCCCTCCTTTGAAATAGGTGCTTGTATTGCAAAGCTAGATTAAAACAAGTTTGTACACTTGTACCTTTCCTCATAATAAATCAAGGTTGGTGCCCATGGCCCAAGAATGGCCTCAATGTCTATACCTATTACCTAGGAATCTTCCAAATTCAATAACCATCTCCAAATATCCTTGCTTAAGCTCAATTCATTTGGACAACTGAATTTATAGCAGGCAACAACACCACATGCATGATTAAATTGTGGTCCATGGTGATGGAGCTCAAGCCATAGCACTAGTACTACAAGCTCTTGACTTTTCTCAAAGCCACTGCATCTGAATATTGACTGTCTCCCCTCCCACTCATGCCATTTCTCTCATGGCTTTATATCCAACTCCTTGATTCCTCCTCAGGCTGGGCTGGAAAGACCCCACCGCACAGATCCTAGCAATGTTGCTAAGCGCTGGCTCCCAAGCATCCTCCCTGGGCGCGGCACAAATGCGCATGGATTCGGAATCCAGAAGCGACTACTCGAATTAGTGGCCATCATGCTTGTTAGGTATGACGTTACCAGTGAAGGCAACAGCTCTTGTTGTCATTATCTTCTCTCTTGCTCCTTTCCTCTTCCAGCCATCATCATGGGCTATCATTCTACCTAAGATTGAGAAAAAGCCTTAATGGATTCCCTTTAAAACAGCCATTTGTCCTTTGGAGATATAAAGGAAAACAAATTCACTTCGTTCTTATGTAAAAAACTATATATCTTCTGAAAAGTAGATCATTTTGTTTTTCGCCAGACTATCATGTTCCTACCACTAAATGGATGTGCATATTTAACTCCATTTATATACAAGCATTGACAGCAAATCCGCACGTACTGCAAGTTGATCATGCAAACATAAAAGTAATATATATAGTTAGTTATTGAAGAAAGAATAAAAAACTAAAGGCGATCTTTTCTCCGCATATACAAACGAAGTCGACGTTTTAACAAAATTTCATTTTTCTTCATAGTGGACGCAACAACTATTATATGTTCTTGCCATTACTTTTAAAAAACGAAAACCTTGCACTCGTTACAAGATCCCCCATTCATCCTTATTTAAAAAAAAAAGGAAATATAATGGTGTTATTTAATTAAGCCACTGCTTATAGAGTAAATTTTATTGTTGAGAACCATATGAAAACAAATACTAATCTTTTACTAGCATCAAGATTTGAATTAAAATACCATCTTAATCTGATGAGCAATGGAAAAGTAAAACAATAATTCTATCACTATTGTCCTATAATGGACTTTATGACAGTACGTATAACAGGTAAGCAAAGGCTGCAATCATAAACACATTACATCTATAACTTTATCTTAAATGTTATTTTTTATATACTTTTCCACCTTCTTGATCCTTACTATTTGTTTGCTTCTTACCTAGAGATTAAACTATATGTTGAGAGAGAGAGAGAGAGAGAGAGAGAGAGAGAGAGAGAGAGAGAGAGCGACCTTCCTGGGCTTCTTTTTACTCAGCAGACAGAGCCCATAACTACTCCAGTGACAGGACCTGAGCGTGGGGAGCAGCCCGTGGGTCCTTTGTCGAGCACCAAACAAAGAGCATACGGCAAGGAAATAAAAAGGCAAAAACGAGAAGCACCCTCGCCTTGGCACCGCACCAGGGTGGGCTTCACGTGAGGAGGAAGATCAGGACAAGGGCGGTGCCGGACTCCCGGCCATGGCCTAACTTCTTCTGAGTTTTTTGGACGCCATAGAGGGGGAATGGGTTATTAATGGTCAGATGACACTGTAACCAAGCGTGAGGTGTTCTCCTTCGGCCCCCTGTACTCTCCTTGGCACTACTCAACAGCTAATTTCTTCTTGCCACACCCACAACGGCCCCCACCAATGACCAAATCCATAGGCTCCAGCCTAGTGTTTAGTTGTCTGTGTGAAAGGAAATAATGGTGGACCACCACCAGGCCACCCAGGTCAAGCTAAGCATCGGATTTATTTGACGATTCCCCCTCTTTCATGGTTCACTTTGAACCCACCACTACTGTGGAGCAAAGCCTAGCTATTTGTGCTTGGATTGAAAACAGCGGATGCAGTTGGTTTTTCCCTTTTATTGTTGAAAAATTAAGAAATAATTGCTACAGCAAAAAAGCTGAGGAGCATTTGCTGTTAAGATTAAAGGTGGTCCCTCAACTTATCCCTGATATATATCTTGCCTTTATTATGATCCTATCTAAAAATCCAGAGCACAAGAATATGTTAGCACCATAAGAGTTCTTAACCTATCTGATATGGGGCTATGATTCCTTGGTACCCTACAGCCCGAGGGATGGAACCCAGAATGAGAGGCGATAAGTGGATTAGTAAGTGAGTGTAGGGATTTTGGTAGGCAAGAATGGTATATTATTAGCCTAAAAAGAGAAGGAACTGCTACGATCCTATCTAAAAATCTAGATGTTTACGTGGATGGGCCCAAAAATATATAAGCATCACAAGGGCTATCTGATATAGAATTGTGATTCCTCGGTAGTCATGCCATGGTTGATAGATTTTGATTCTGGATATGTGTACATAAAATGGACCATTTGGTACAGGTATATAAATTAATTTTTCCAAATGAATTTATGCAGTTGCTTATTCAGAGAAGATTCTGCTAACAGGCATATCAATATTTTTTGTTTTCTTTAAAATAGAGAGAGTTTTATATGATCGTTTACAAATAGAACCACTCTATGATTCTTAGCAGTTTTTTGAAAGAACAAAAATGAAAAAAGAAAGATATCTTTCACACACTACCATGGCAAGGGAACTTAATTAGGAGTTCACAACCAACTCTAGAAAGGAAAATACAATGGATCACATCAGCCTTGATTACTTTCCAAAGCATTAGAATGTTCACCACTAAAGCAATCTGTATGAGCACTTGCAGCCTATCTTTCAGTCTTTTCAAGTCTTGTAACGGCATCCTGTGAGTGATGCAATAAGGAGTCCGTTCAGCGACGGTTGACATCAGTGGTTTTTGTGTAACTCATAAAAACTATTAAAATATATTGAAATTAGTGATCCGACTAGGGAACATGAGGTTTTCTTTCACCTGCGCAATTTGAACTTCTCAAAAGAACAACAAAAGAGAGAGATTTTGCAAAATTAGGTTTTAAATCATCTTTTCTTTCATTAATTTTATCAAATATCTGATTGCAATATACTAATTGATTCCACCCTTACAAAATCAGGATTAGAAGTTTTTCTAGTTAGAAAAGATTATAACTTTTTTAAAATAGTAAATACTGATAGAAATAATATGAAAGGGTAAAATACTCCTAAGGCTAGATCTCAACTTCTATATCAATTTATTTTCATCCGCTTCATCTAATTCTTTTTTATTTACGAGTTGTAACTGATTAAAGTATTTCCAGAAGAAAAGTTACTTTGATCCGCCAATTCTTTTTCAAAAAATCGTTCTGATGCTAAGCTTATCTCTTAGTAGAGGTTTTATGGCTCATATTTTGTTATATCATTGGCAGAGATCCCGAGTGAGATAGCTTGTTTGTGGAACTCGGTAGTGATATGTTCGTAAAAATGCTTTCGCGAAACTAATCTCCCAAATGCAGGAAAATCGCACAAGCAGTAAAACTCGAAAGTCCGAGGTCGATTCCTCAGGGAGCGGTCTATGAATTATCAGTTTAATTTCAGATATGATTTCAGATAGTTTATAGAAGTTTAGAGAAACTAATTAATAGATTAAGTTCGATAATAAAGAGATGGTTAGGGATCCGGAATCCCCCTTGACAATAGTACATTCAAGATATAAACTCTACGGTTTTTGATTTATAAGTTCAAATGTAGGATAGATCTAATCATGGAATATATTGTTTGAACACATGAACTCAATTTCTAAGCATTCGTCGTGCCGGTTATGTCTACGACAAATCAAATAATAAAGTAATCCATGCATCAATAGATATAAACTATTAAAGAACTAACTACAACATAGGCAAGCAAGAAACCAAAACATATCAAAAGATCTAAATTGAATAGAACAATAGTTTAGAGTTTACTTCAAGAAAGTAACAAGTCAAGGGTTCTCCCATCACCCTTGACCAAAGGGATTAGCTGGCCATCAACCTAAAAAATCTCCCCTCTTCCTCTTCCCTTTTTTTTTTTTTTTTTGAAGCAGAGCCTCCCCTAATTTTTTTTTTGTGTGGGAACCAGAACCCCCTCCTCCCCTTAGCCGAACCAGATCCCCCCATTTATACAATGAAACATCTCCCCCCCATTTCAAAATAGAACGTCCTCACCACTCAAAACCCAAAAAGATTCCAAACTAAGGATGCTGGGAGGAGGAGATCGTCCGCGATGCGCATCCCGGCTGGCCGCGGGATACCCAGACGCGGGATCCAGGAGGCTCGGATGCGGTTCCATCTAGATGGGGAGATACGAAAGATGCTGGAAGGAGGCAAATGGGGTGCGGGGATCGCTGTGAATCATCTCCGAAAACTGGAAGCATGGAAGGGAGTTGATCCGAAAGGAGCAGGGATTCGAACGAACGAGTGAAGCTGGGACGATCGCGAATCCGGAAGACTAGGGGAGGCTGAGAGGCACTGAGCGCAGATCTCGGGTGAGGACAACACGAGGATGGTGCTGGGAGGAGCGTGAAACGGGCGGAAGAAGGGGGCGTTGATCGTGGGTGCTTCGCGAACGCTATGGAGAAGGCGGACAGCTGGGAGGTGATCGGGATGCTGGGAAGCACGCTGGGAATGGATCACGGAAGCTTTGAAACATGGATGGCTGAAATTCTGGACGGCTGGGAGATGCGTGAGGCGGATGAAATCTGGATGAGGGGATGCTGGATATCAGATCACAGATCTGCTGCAGACTTTTGGATCCTCTCGGATGATGAAACTAGGCTCTTAGTGGATCCATCTTGCGTTGCCTCTGAATGGCTGCCATGTGTCGCTCGAGTGAAGTGTACTTGACCAGATTCAATTATGTTTCAGCATGATCAGGTTCGGGGTCATGCATCATCCCAATCTGTACCAAATACGCATCTTAACTCTGATTTATGATCACCTGTATCCAACAAAAATATAATATTAACTCAGCGATTTTATCGTGATATGTTGGCAGTAATACTAATTTAAGCAGCATGTAGATCGCACTTTTGTGCTCTTGTCACACCCCCCAACTAGCTTATTGCTAGTCTCTAGCAATTCAGAGTAAACAATAACATGAGAGTACAAAAAGTGTTGGTTGATCCTTTGATGTTTTATTAGAACTAATTGCATAAAATTAAGATAATTACTCACTTTCGTAGGAATCACGATTGCACTTAGCACGTGCAACAAGCCGTTAAACCCCTAGGTTACCCTAGTGGACGAGTGTTGTCTCGTGAGGGTTTGCAGTGATGTTACCCACAAACATCATTCATAAAAATGATATATAATGTAAAAAAAAAAATCAATACACATGTGATATATATTTTTCTCAAGCATGGCAACTATTAAAGCAAGGATAATACTAAAGTGTAGTATGCATAAACAGAATGACTTTCTTAGAGCACTAATACCTCTACCACAATATGGTACCGCTTGAATTTTAGGTGCACTACTCAAGTTCACAAGTATTTACTACAATTTATTAGAGCTTGATCTATTAAATTTTTAGAATATTTTATGTTGTCTAAATTTGTCAAGAATGGTTCGCATATAAAGAAGGAGCTATCAATCCCAACTAAACATCCAAAGTTCACAGAGTTCCAAATTAATGGAGTCAAACCAGCCATTACCACATGTCACTAGGTTCAGTCCGACCAACCCTATTCATGCTTATTTTTATTTTTAAATACATATGACGATTACAATAATCCATTCCCCTTAGGCTCTAGTAAGGTCCATGTAGCGAGTTTTCGGCCAATGACTCCTGATCCAGTTGGCTCAAGGCATTAGGTAAAACACCCCTCGGGCTTAATTACTCGAACCAGACTACACTACGAGGTCAGATTTGTCATCTCTTTCTCTTTTTTATATATATATATATGCAATAAAAAGAGCAGGTAAATTGAACCATATAATGTGACGACATCGTGACTATATGTCAACCAAGGTCGGAACATAAGGCACTTAGGTGATCTAGCCAGGGTATTCAACCTCTAACTTTATGTGAAAACCAAATCATGAACCTTATAATACGGACAAGGATACTCGTACTTCTTTTACAGATACGGCTTAATAAAATTGCATTAAACAAATGTGAACTCCTAAGGCCTTCCTATAATCATTAAGTACATGTGCGGGGATCTAATAATAGGTCCCTGATCAGTCACAGTATGCATGTGTTCCTTGCCTTAATAGTTGCACAAACTCAATATAAAAATACATGTGCATTTGCTTAGAAAAGAAAGTAATAGAATAGATCAAATGCAAAAACAAGTTTTTTTTTTTTTTTACAAAATATTTTCCTCCCCCCAACTTAAACATTGCATTGTCCTCAATGTAATAAATACAAGAAAACTACATATGAAAGACAGTAGTGTTGCTGGAAATTGGACCCGGGGGCCGCCGTGAAGCCGGAGAAGGAGGAGCTCCGCTGCTGCAGGGGGCGGACGGCGGTGCGCCGGCTGGCTGCGTCCTCCACTGCGGGGGGGTGTGCAAGTCCTGCAAAGAAAACCGGTGGCCGGGCTCCCCGGCGCCGGCCCTCCGATGCCTAAGTCAGAGGGGGCAAGTATGTGGAGAGAGCAGGGGAGAGAGTATGTGGAGAAGACAAAGAGAATCTCGTGTTCAATTGTGTCTGTGCTGTTTTCTTCCTTTTTCCCCCGGTCTAGGAGGGTTCTCTCCAGCTCCGGGTTTTTTCTCTGGTTTTTGGTCCTCCCTCCCTTTTCCCTCCAGGTTTCCTTTTATAGGAGGATTTTTGTTACCTGGGAGGTGACAGGAGGTTTGTCCTGTTTTGTAATAATTGGGCACGATTTGGCCCATTAATGGCGTAATGGAGAACGGGACTGGATCAGACCGGAATCAGGGAGCTGTCACGGTCGATCGGACCTGTTGGAGTGGTTGAACCGCCGGCTGTGGTGGGCCTGGGGTCCGTGGATGGTAAGTGCATTTATTACCGAATGAACCGGCGGTCAGGGAGAGCCATACGTTCTGATGGTTCAGTGATCCGGAGATCGTCTTGGGCCGTGTTCATTAAATGCCTGAGTGCATCGGAGACTTGAGGGAGTCTCATGCATTAATGGCAGGTCGTGCCGAAAGCCTGAGGAGATCTTATGGCTTGATGGCTTGGAGATAGTGGCAGGTCGCAAGCCGTAGGAGTTGTCAAGTCCCTTGGACTTTAGGCGGAGGTTGAACATTTGGTTAAGGCATTGGCTCGGCAAGGGTGCCGAGCCGAGCTGATCGCCCAATGGGGCGCCCTGTGGCGGGGCTGCTTTGAGTACTCCTGGTCGGCGCCCTTTAGGCGAGCACCTTCTAGCAGAGCGCCTCGGCGCTGTCTTTGGTCGGCACTTTCTAACCGAGCAGCTTATTTTGGTTGGGCACCTCTTGGCGCGCACTCTGGTCGGCGCCTTCTAGTCGAGCACCTTCCTGGTCGGCATCCTTTGGCCGAGCAGCTTTCTGGTCGGCGATCTTTGGCCGAGCAGCTCTCCGTTCGGCACTCTTTGGCCGAGCAGCTCTCCGTTCGGCACTCTTTGGCCGAGCAACTTTCCGGCTGGCGCTCTTCGGCCGAGCAGCTCTCTGGTCGGCACTCTCTGACCGAGCAGCTTTCCGGTCGGCGCTCTTTGGCTGAGCGCCTCCGTGGATGTATGACTTGGGGTTTTTCCCCCAACACTACCCTCCGACTTCCGAGTTCCAGTTGGCTACCAGCTGGAGCGCGGGAAGTAGCTTTAGTTGGGTCATTACGAACTCCGAAAATTTCAATTTACTGCGCGTTTTGAATTATCGGAAGCTTCGAGGTGCCTTTAATAGGCGGCGTCTCTTCCTTCCCGAAAAGCCTCATTATTGGGGCACTTTTTGCGAAGCGTCCTCGCGTCGTGGGCTCATGATGGGGCCGCACGATCTTCGATTGCGGACGCCTTTCCGCACGATCCGATGGGGCGCTTCGATGTTCGAAGCGCTAGCCCTAATTAAATGCGTCGTTCTGTCTTTTAGACCGACACGTGTTATCATCTAACCGGGACGCAGCGTTTTCTTCGCTGATCCGAGCCGTTGGGGAGGTCTATATAAACTCTCCCCCGGCCCCCTGTCCTCTTTCTATTGCTTTCTGCTTCCAGCTTCCTATTCTTCCAGTCTTCCTCAGACCGAAGTCCCTTTTCTCCGGCATCTTCCCCAGGTCCCCCTTCTTTTTGACTTCTCTCTCTTGCAATGGGTTCTTTGCCTAGTGAAGTAGTGTCCACCATGAGTGTCCTGGAGGTCGAGATGACCGAAGAGTGGTTTTTCCCTCTTCACGGGTTCCGTTTGGAACCCGCCAGGCGAAGGGATCGGGTAACCGACCCTCCGGTAGGCTGGATCGGAGTGCACTCGGAGTCACTCTGGGCCGGCCTCCGATTTCCTCTTCACGGCTTTGTGAATGAGTTGCTGGCGGTATGCCAGTTGGTTCCGGCGCAACTCACTCCAAACGCTTGGAGGGCAGTGATGGGTTTCCTGTCACTGTGTTTACTACAGGGGATTCCTACCTCTGTCAACGTCTTCCGGCAACTTTTTATTTTCAAGTCGAACCCGGGAGACGGGGAGTGGCTCTACATCGCCCTCCGGGTGGGTCGGCCACTTTTTCATGGTGCCCCCTCATCCATTCATGGTTGGAAGGAGAAATTCTTCTTCCTGGGTTCTGAACGATCCTGGGGGTTTGACCCCAGGTGGAGGCCGGCCCAACTTAAATCCATCAACAGGCTCCCCCAGCTTTCTCCGCGTGAGCAGGAGATCTTCGATACCATCCGCAGCCTTGGGGACGGGATTTTGCTGAACGGCCTCATTAGCGAGGACGCCCTGGTGAACGTGGGCTTGAGCTCGGCACGTCCTCAGGGTAAGGATAGTTACAGCAACTTCTTATTTCCTTATTGTTCTAATGTTCTAATTTTGCTTATCTTTGCAGACATCGCAAAAATGGTGACCAAGAGCGAAGTCCTTTACGCCCGCTTCCAGAAGAGGGCGGCCGAACTCTTAGGAGAACCGACCGAGCCGAGGAAGAAAGCAAAGACCTCGGCGAAGACCTCGACGACCACAACAGTTGAGGCGCGCGCTTCTCGCCCCGTGCGCCCTGAGGCTGGTCGGGGAGAGGGCGTGGGCTCTGGCGGAGCCACGATGGCACTTCCGTGTCCGGTGCCGATTTCGCAAGTCACTGGTCGGCGGGAAGCTCCAAATTCCGACCAGGGAGGGAGGACCTCAACAGATCATCTGGCGCTCGCACGCCCCACCTCTACCATGCAGCGGTCCGGTCAGCCGTCTACTCGACCCCAATTCTCCAGCTCTGAGCCGGGGAATAGCCAAGAAGCAACGGGGTCGGCCGCACCCAGGCCAGCTGAGGCCGGTCTGGCGGGTTCTTCGGGTCCTCAGGAGCGGGTGCCTTACGCTCCTGGATGGGCTGTTTTCGAGGGCGACTCGGCCCTCGATAATGCACAAGTGGCGCGCGAAGTTCTTCGGGTCGCGCTGCTCCCGGCCGACCAGGCCAAAATTCGGTCCATGAACTACGGCGAGTTCATGGACTCCGCTATTTGCTCTTCCATCCGAGTAAGTCAGCTTTTATCTCTGTGCAAATTTGTGTTTCGGCTTAAAACTGTTTCTTACATGTCCCTCTTGCAGCGCCTCCACGAGACCGAGACGATGATTCACATCATCCAGGACTATCGGGACCGGGCCCGAAGGCATCAAAGGGGGCGCGAGGAGGCCGAAACAAAGTTCCTCGCGTCTGAGGCCGAGCAGAAAGTGCTTCAAGCGAAGCTAGGGGCGGCCGAAGACGAGGTTCGGACTCTGGTCGCCGAACTTCAAGAGGAGAAGGGCGCGCACTCTTTGACTATGTCTGAAGTGCGCGCCGCGGAGGCCCGTCGGACGGAGGCCGAATCGTCGCTCGCTATACGCGAGCAGGAGGTGGGGGAGGCTCGAATAAAGGTCCGAGATCTCGAGATCCGTCTACTTGACGTGCAATCTCTGCTCGCGGATCGCAAAAGAGAAATAAAGATTTTGGAGCGGAAGGCCGCCTACCACGAGGCTCGAGAGAAGGAGGCCCGGGAGCAGGCCCAGGACGCCGTCAAGCTCTTCCGCGAATCGGAAGAGTTTCGCGACTTGATGGAAGAGGAAGGCGTCAATGGTCTCATCCAGGGCTTCAAGGACTTCCGCAATCAGTTGCGGCGACTTCTCCCAGATTTCGACCTTAGCCTGCTTCAACCAGACGCTGGGGTCGAAAACCCAGAAGCGGAGGCGGAGGTAGAGGTTCCAACCTCTGGCGGGACCGACCAGGAGGGTCAAGCTGAAGAAGGCGAGATCGCTCTCGAGGTCACCGAGGCAGCTCCCAAAGCCATCGTGGGGGCCTCGGCCGTAGAAGAGCCAACTGTTCCTGAAGTCGCCGGGCCTGAGCCCTTGGTGTAGTTTTCCCCTTTTTCCTATCTTCTTTTTCTTTTTTGTAAGCCGGAGCGGCCTCTATACTTTGTTAAGGCCGGGTCCGAGCTCTTGTACTAGGCCTCCGGGCTTTTGAAATGAATATTCATTTGTGTGGAAACTCGTCTATTGTAGTTTAAGTTTCTCTGCTCGGATCTGTTTTAGGTTCCGAGGATATGGGCTCTAGGGCCTGAGCTTTTCCCGCCACAGGGTTTTGAGTTAGAGTTTGGCTTGCCGAGCTCCATTGCTCGGTTCTTCGACTAATGGTGTAGCAACGCTTGTGCTTATACCAAGGGTTTGGGCTCGGAACGTTTTTCCGAGCCTAGTCCAGAATTCGACTAAGCCCTAGGGCGGTCGTTAGGACTTGGGACTTCTTAATGCGGCGAATTTCGAATCCGAGCCTCGGGTTGCCGGGGCGAACCGGATTCTTTTCTTACAAATGGACTGCATACCCGTCAGCCCGTGACGGGGATTCACCGAACTTGCAACAATGTGTCGGTGTCATGAGCATCCAATAATAGGTAATGTAAAAATATTAAATAAATGGGTACCTTGTACCGTATGCGTCCTTGCGCCGAGGCGACTGAAGACGCTTCTCTGCTCGGACTCCGTTCTTCGAGGACGTCGGCAGAGAAATCCAATAATGGGTAATGTAAAAATATTAAATAAATAGGTACCTTGTACCGTATGCGTCCTTGCGCCGAGGCGACTGAAGACGCTTCTCTGCTCGGACTCCGTTCTCCGAGGACGTCGGCAGAGAAATCCAATAATGGGTAATGTAAAAATATTAAATAAATGGGTACCTTGTACCGTATGCGTCCTTGCGCCGAGGCGACTGAAGACGCTTCTCTGCTCGGACTCCGTTCTTCGAGGACGTCGGCAGAGAAATCCAATAATGGGTAATGTAAAAACATTAAATAAATGGGTACCTTGTACCGTATGCGTCCTTGCGCCGAGGCGACTGAAGACGCTTCTCTGCTCGAACTCCGTTCTTCGAGGACGTCGGCAGAGAAATCCAATAATGGGTAATGTAAAAACATTAAATAAATGGGTACCTTGTACCGTATGCGTCCTTGCGCCGAGGCGACTGAAGACGCTTCTCTGCTCGGACTCCGTTCTTCGAGGACGTCGGTAGAGAAATCCAATAATGGGTAATGTAAGAACATTAAATAAATGGGTACCTTGTACCGTATGCGTCCTTGCGCCGAGGCGACTGAAGACGCTTCTCTGCTCGGACTCCGTTCTTCGAGGACGTCGGCAGAGAAATCCAATAATAGGTAATGTGAAGACATTAAATAAATAGGTACCTTGTACCGTGTGCGTCCTGGCGCCGAGGCGACTGAAGACGCTTCTCTGCTCGGACTCCGTTCTTCGAGGACGTCGGCAGAGAAATCCAATAATGAGTAATGTAAAAACATTAAATAAATGGGTACCTTGTACCGTGTGCGTCCTTGCGCCGAGGCGACTGAAGACGCTTCTCTGCTCAGACTCCGTTCTTCGAGGACGTCGGCAGAGAAATCCAATAATGGGTAATGTAAAAACATTAAATAAATGGGTACCTTGTACCGTATGCGTCCTTGCGCCGAGGCGACTGAAGACGCTTCTCTGCTCGAACTCCGTTCTTCGAGGACGTCGGCAGAGAAATCCAATAATGGGTAATGTAAGAACATTAAATAAATGGGTACCTTGTACCGTATGCGTCCTTGCGCCGAGGCGACTGAAGACGCTTCTCTGCTCGGACTCCGTTCTTCGAGGACGTCGGCAGAGAAATCCAATAATGGGTAATGTAAGAACATTAAATAAATGGGTACCTTGTACCGTATGCGTCCTTGCGCCGAGGCGACTGAAGACGCTTCTCTGCTCGGACTCCGTTCTTCGAGGACGTCGGCAGAGAAATCCATCGATGAAGGAACGAGCCGAGCTCGTTGGTTGAAGCTGGTAAAGAATGAGCCGAGCTCGTTTGGCCAATAAAGACAACATCCCAACGTATCGGGGCATCCCGATGAACCGGGGCGTCTCGACGTCTCGAGGCATCCCGGCCGAGGTCGGGGTAGGAGCACGAGCCGAGCTCGTCCGGTCAGAGGACCGCTATTCAACAATCGATGGAGCACGAGCCGAGCTCGTCCGGTCAGAGAGGACCGCTAACTCATAGCCGATGGAGCACGAGCCGAGCTCGTCCGGTCAGAGAGGACCGCTAACTCATAGCCGATGGAGCACGAGCCGAGCTCGTCCGGTCAGAGAGGACCGCTAACTCATATTCCGATGTCTCGGGCGTCCCTATAGCCGGGGCATCCCGACGTCTCGGGGCATCCCGACGGATCGGGGCATCCCGACGTCTCGGGGCATCCTGACCGTGGTCAGGGTAGGAGCACGAGCCGAGCTCGTCCGGTCAGAGAGGACCGCTAACTCATAGCCGATGGAGCACGAGCCGAGCTCGTCCGGTCAGAGAGGACCGCTAACTCATATCCCGACGTCTCGGGCGTCCCTATAGCCGGGGCATCCCGACGTCTCGGGGCATCCCGACGGATCGGGGCATCCCGACGTCTCGGGGCATCCTGACCGTGGTCAGGGTAGGAGCACGAGCCGAGCTCGTCCGGTCAGAGAGGACCGCTAACTCATAGCCGATGGAGCACGAGCCGAGCTCGTCCGGTCAGAGAGGACCGCTAACTCATATCCCGATGTCTCGGGCGTCCCTATAGCCGGGGCATCCCGGCGGATCGGGGCATCCCGACGTCTCGGGGCATCCTGACCGTGGTCAGGGTAGGAGCACGAGCCGAGCTCGTCCGGTCAGAGAGGACCGCTAACTCATAGCCGATGGAGCACGAGCCGAGCTCGTCCGGTCAGAGAGGACCGCTAACTCATATCCCGACGTCTCGGGCGTCCCTATAGCCGGGGCATCCCGACGTCTCGGGGCATCCCGACGGATCGGGGCATCCCGACGTCTCGGGGCATCCTGACCGTGGTCAGGGTAGGAGCACGAGCCGAGCTCGTCCGGTCAGAGAGGACCGCTAACTCATAGCCGATGGAGCACGAGCCGAGCTCGTCCGGTCAGAGAGGACCGCTAACTCATAGCCGATGGAGCACGAGCCGAGCTCGTCCGGTCAGAGAGGACCGCTAACTCATATCCCGATGTCTCGGGCGTCCCTATAGCCGGGGCATCCCGACGTCTCGGGGCATCCCGACGGATCGGGGCATCCCGACCATGGTCAGGGCATCCTGACCGTGGTCAGGGTAGGAGCACGAGCCGAGCTCGTCCGGTCAGAGAGGACCGCTAACTCATAGCCGATGGAGCACGAGCCGAGCTCGTCCGGTCAGAGAGGACCGCTACTCAATAGTCGATGGAGCACGAGCCGAGCTCGTCCGGTCAGAGAGGACCGCTAACTCATAGCCGATGGAGCACGAGCCGAGCTCGTCCGGTCAGAGAGGACCGCTAACTCATATCCCGACGTCTCGGGCCATCCCGACGGATCGGGGCATCCCGTTGCGACAGGGCATCCCAATATATTGGGGCATCCTGACGTCTCAGGGCATCCCGACGGATCGGGGCATCCCGACCGTGGTCAGGGTAGGAGCACGAGCCGAGCTCGTCCGGTCAGAGAGGACCGCTAACTCATAGCCGATGGAGTACGAGCCGAGCTCGTCCGGTCAGAGAGGACCGCTAACTCATAGCCGATGGAGCACGAGCCGAGCTCGTCCGGTCAGAGAGGACCGCTACTCAATAGTCGATGGAGCACGAGCCGAGCTCGTCCGGTCAGAGAGGACCGCTAACTCATAGCCGATGGAGCACGAGCCGAGCTCGTCCGGTCAGAGAGGACCGCTAACTCATATCCCGACGTCTCGGGCCATCCCGACGGATCGGGGCATCCCGTTGCGACAGGGCATCCCAATATATTGGGGCATCCTGACGTCTCAGGGTAGGAGAAATAATCCTTCTGAAGATACTTCTGCACGGTCGGGTCTCTGGCTTCGAGGTCGCCCACAATTTGGTTGACGACGAGCTGAGAATCGCTGAAGGCCTTCAAGTCCTTCACTCCTAGCTCTTTGGCTAGCTTGAGCCCGGCGACGAGCGCTTCGTACTCCGCCATATTATTGGAAGCAGGGAACTCGAGACGCAGGGCTTGCTCGGCGACCACTCCTTCTGGGCTAGTGAGGATGAGCCCTGCTCCGCTACCCCCCGAGTTTGAAGAGCCATCGACATGCAGAGTCCATGTCAAACTCGGGGTCTGCTCCACTGGTGGTTCAGGTTCGATCTCGATCTCATCCAGTATAGTGCACTCGGCTATAAAGTCTGCGAGTACTTGTGCTTTGATCGCCGGTCTGGGCCGGTACTCAATGTCGAATTCCTCGAGCTCAATGGCCCATTTAGTGATCCGACCCGCACGATCTGATCTCTGCAGGATCTGCTTGATCGGCTGGTCAGTCAGCACAGCCACTGTGTGAGCTTGGAAGTAGGGTCGGAGCCTCCGAGCTGAGATGACCAAAGCGTAGGCAGTCTTCTCAAGCTTGGAGTATCGGGTCTCAGCATCCCTTAAGACCCGGCTGGTGTAATACACCGGTTTCTGAAGTTTCCCCTCCTCTCGGACCAGGACCGAGCTTACTGCTACAGGGGAGACAGCTAAATACAAGTAGAGGAGCTCACCCTGTTGAGGCTTCGTGAGTAGGGGAGGGGAAGCCAGCAAGTGCTTGAGCTCTTCAAAAGATTGCTGGCACTCGTCCGACCACAAAAAGTTCTTCGGCTTCTTGAGGGCTGCAAAGAATGGAAGGCAGCGCTCGGCTGAGCGGGAGATAAACCTCCCGAGGGCTGCCACTCGGCCCGTGAGCCGCTGTACCTCCTTGACCGTCCTGGGAGGCGTCATCCTTTGGAGGGCTCGGATCTTCTCTGGATTGGCCTCGATTCCTCGTTGTGTAATGATGAAGCCGAGGAATTTGCCGGAGGTGACCCCGAATGCACATTTAGCTGGGTTGAGCTTCATCTGGTACTTTCGGAGTGTGGAGAATGCTTCATTGAGGTCGGCTATGTGGTCTTGCGCCGCCTTGCTTTTCACCAGCATATCATCCACGTAGACCTCCATGTTTCGGCCTATTTGGTCTTTGAAGATCCGGCTGACCAGCCTTTGATAAGTTGCCCCGGCATTTTTTAGACCGAATGGCATCACTTTGTAGCAGTAGGTTCCCCCGTCGGTGATGAAGGCTGTCTTTTTCTCGTCTTCTGGCGCCATGCGGATCTGGTTATATCCGAAAAAGGCATCCATGAATGCCAGCAGCTCGTGACCCGAGGTGGAGTCCACGAGCTGGTCAATGCTGGGAAGTGGAAAGCTGTCCTTCGGGCAGGCTTTATTCAGGTCGGTGTAGTCCACGCACATACGCCACTTTCCGCTAGCTTTTTTGACGAGGACCACATTGGCGAGCCATTCCGGGTAGGATATCTCCCGGATGAAACCGGCTTCAAGGAGCTTGCCGACCTCCTCGGCTGCTGCTCGTTGTCGTTCAGGGGCGGCGCCTCGCTTCTTTTGCCGCACGGGCTTGCAGGTCGGCTTCACCTGAAGTCGGTGGACCATGACCTCCGGGTCTATCCCCGGCATATCTACAGGCGACCAGGCGAAGACATCCATATTGTCCCGTAGGAAGTCGACGAGGCGACTCCTCTCGTTTTCGCCAAGGCCAGAGCCGATCTGCACGGTTAGCTCGGAAAAGTTCTCTCGTAAGGGAACTTGAATTAACAACTCACCAGGCTCTACCCGCTCTTTCTGGGGGTTGACCCGTGCCTCCATAACTTCAATTGAGGGCTGGTCAGTCGTTGGGGCGGGCACCTCGGCTGGTCGTCTTGCCTCGTGGGTCGCTAGGTAGCATCGCCTTGCCACCATTTGGTCCCCTCGGACTTCACCGACTCCCTGGCTGGTGGGAAATCGCATCAGCAGGTGGTGAGTTGAGACCGCTGCTCGGAGGGCGTTGAGTCCTGGCCTTCCAAGGATGGCGTTGTAAACCGAGGGCAGGCGTATCACAAGGAAGCTCATACCCACGGTACTTTCACGAGGGGCGAGCCCGGCTGTGACCAGAAGGTCGATCTCGCCCTCTACTGGGACTGAATCCCCAGTGAATCTAACTAGCGGAGCATTCATCCTCCGTAGCTGTTCTTTTGTCATCCCCATTTTACAATAAGCATCAAAATACAAAACATTCGCCGAGCTTCCATTATCAACCAGGATGCGTTTTACATCAAATTTATTTATGATCATGGAGATGACCATGGCATCATCATGGGGAGTTTCGACTCCCTCTAGATCGTCATCTGAGAAGGAGATGGCTTCAGAGGTGCGCGGGCGCTTCGAGGAGGCTCCTTCCCCTGAGGCTTCCCCAGCCGAGGTCCCTCCACGGATAGTGTTGATGACGCCGGCGATGGGCCTGTTGGCATTAGAACCTTCAGGCTGTGCTGCTCCTTCGGCTGGCTTCTTCCCTTCACGCCGGCCTTGTACAAACCGATCGAGCACCCCTCGGCGAATGAGTGCTTCGATCTCATTTCGGAGCTGATAACAATCCTCGGTATCATGGCCGTGATCCCGGTGAAAACGGCAATACTTCCGGAGATCATGCCGGATTCTGGTGTCTGGCTTTGGAGGGGGGAGCCGGATGCAATCCCGACTCTCAATCTCCATGAGGATTTCAGCCCGAGGAGCATTGAGGGGAGTATACTCTTCATACCTCCCTTCAGGTGCACGGGCCTGCAGTGGGAACCTCGGGCGGAGTGACCTCTGCTGCGGCGGTCCTCTCAACCGGGGTGGACTTTTCGGGCGGGGCGGATTCTTAGCTCGTCGTGGAGACGGGCTTCTGGGTCGGCTGCGTTCCTCACGGTGCCTCTTCTTGGGGTCCTGCTCGGTCCCGCCCCGCCTGACGGCCACGGCTTCCTCAGCCTTGGCATACTTCCGGGCTCAAGCGAACATTTCTGTAAGGTCCGCTGGGAAATTCTTCTCAATCGAGAAGAGGAATCTGTAGGACCGGGCTCCAGTCTTCAGCGCCGACATGGCGATTGACTGGTCAAGCTCCCGGACTTCCCATGTTGCGGCGGTGAACCGGTCCAAGTACTCCTTGAAGGATTCTCCCTCCTTTTGTTTGATGTCAAGGAGGGAGTCAGATGTCCGCCGCTGGGGCTGGCTGGCAGCAAAGTTGCCAGCAAATTGTCTGCCGAGCTGCTCAAAGGAAGAGACAGTACTCGGCTTCAGCCCGGTAAACCAAAGCCGGGCTGGTCCTCGGAGTGTTGCCGGGAAAGCCTTGCACATCATGGCTTCCGAGGCTCCTTGTAGGGCCATTAAGACCCGGTAACTCTCCAGGTGGTCAAAGGGATCTGCCTTGCCGTTGTAAGGCTCCACCTGGGGCATCTTGAACCGGAGGGGAACCGGTTCATCTTCAATCTCCTGGGAGAAGGGCGACTTCGTATTGAACTCGAAGTCGCCGTTACGTCCCGATTTTCTCCCGTGGAGTGCCTGGATTTGGCGCTCCAGCTTTTCGACCTTCTTGTCGAGTTCATTATTCTGGAGGATCGCTACAGCGGTTCCTCCGGGTGCAGGTTGCCCTGGAACCGACTCAGCTTCTGAAGGCTGTGGCCAGCCTCCGTGATCTCTGACTGGGTGCTCTCTCCAGAGGGAGGCCTAGACTTGAGAGTCCTGACCTCGAAGAGGAAGCCCGCTTGTAGGGGGCTCCGGTTGAACTGGAGCCGGGGGAGGCGGTGCTGCTGGGATGCCCCTGGGTTGCAAGCTTTGGACGGCGGCAGCCAACGCCTGCACTTGCTGCACCAGGGCATCAAATTGTTCCGGTCGAACTTGAGGTGCTGGCTCAACCGGGGGTGGTGAGTTCCGAACGGAACATTCTGGGCTTGGTGGAGGACGTCGAGAGGCGTTGGAAGCCCCTTTGCTTCTTAGCTTCATGGTAGCGAACTCGGGCCCTTCCTCTAGCGCCAACTGTTGCTGGAAATTGGACCCGGGGGCCGCCGTGAAGCCGGAGAAGGAGGAGCTCCGCTGCTGCAGGGGGCGGACGGCGGTGCGCCGGCTGGCTGCGTCCTCCGCTGCGGGGGGGTGTGCAAGTCCTGCAAAGAAAACCAGTGGCCGGGCTCCCCGGCGCCGGCCCTCCGATGCCTAAGTCAGAGGGGGCAAGTATGTGGAGAGAGCAGGGGAGAGAGTATGTGGAGAAGACAAAGAGAATCTCGTGTTCAATTGTGTCTGTGCTGTTTTCTTCCTTTTTCCCCCGGTCTAGGAGGGTTCTCTCCAGCTCCGGGTTTTTTCTCTGGTTTTTGGTCCTCCCTCCCTTTTCCCTCCAGGTTTCCTTTTATAGGAGGATTTTTGTTACCTGGGAGGTGACAGGAGGTTTGTCCTGTTTTGTAATAATTGGGCACAATTTGGCCCATTAATGGCGTAATGGAGAACGGGACTGGATCAGACCGGAATCAGAGAGTTGTCACGGTCGATCGGACCTGTTGGAGTGGTTGAACCGCCGGCTGTGGTGGGCCTGGGGTCCGTGGATGGTAAGTGCATTTATTACCGAATGAACCGGCGGTCAGGGAGAGCCATACGTTCTGATGGTTCAGTGATCCGGAGATCGTCTTGGGCCGTGTTCATTAAATGCCTGAGTGCATCGGAGACTTGAGGGAGTCTCATGCATTAATGGCAGGTCGTGCCGAAAGCCTGAGGAGATCTTATGCCTTGATGGCTTGGAGATAGTGGCAGGTCGCAAGCCGTAGGAGTTATCAAGTCCCTTGGACTTTAGGCGGAGGTTGAACATTTGGTTAAGGCATTGGCTCGGCAAGGGTGCCGAGCCGAGCTGATCGCCCAATGGGGCGCCCTGTGGCGGGGCTGCTTTGAGTACTCCTGGTCGGCGCCCTTTAGGCGAGCACCTTCTAGCAGAGTGCCTCGGCGCTGTCTTTGGTCGGCACTTTCTAACCGAGCAGCTTATTTTGGTTGGGCACCTCTTGGCGCGCACTCTGGTCGGCGCTTTCTAGTCGAGCGCCTTCCTGGTCGGCATCCTTTGGCCGAGCAGCTTTCTGGTCGGCGATCTTTGGCCGAGCAGCTCTTCGTTCGGCACTCTTTGGCCGAGCAGCTCTCCGTTCGGCACTCTTTGGCCGAGCAACTTTCCGGCTGGCGCTCTTCGGCCGAGCAGCTCTCTGGTCGGCACTCTCTGACCGAGCAGCTTTCCGGTCGGCGCTCTTTGGCTGAGCGCCTCCGTGGATGTATGACTTGGGGTTTTTTCCCCAACAAGTAGAGAAAATAATATTGGAGAGAAGAGGAATACCTTGAGCTATTGATATCTAGAAAATAAGACCTACAAAATAAGAAGAAAACTAGAAATAAAAAAAAAAATTCTAACTAATATACACATACCTTTGCCTTCATGCTCAATCATAAGAAGGCTCTCCCAAGGAAAAGGAGTTCTCTTCATCTGCAAAATTCTCAAGGAAAGATTTAAGTCTGCGTCTATTCACCTTAAATATCATACCATCCTGTGGATTCTCAATCTCAACAGCTCCATGTGGAAAAACAGTTTTTATAATGTAAGGAGCTGTCCATCTCGATCGCAACTTACCAGAAAACAGATGTAAGCGGAAATTGTATAAAAAAACTTTTTGCGAAGGTTCAAAAGTTTTTTTCAAAATTGATTTATCATGTAAGATCTTCGTTCGTTCTTTGCAAATTTTAGCATTATCATAAGCATCTCTGCGAATCTCGTTAAGCTCGTTCAATTGCAATTTTCTAGCTAGACCGGCATCTTGTAAATCAAAATTCAATTTTCTAATTGCCCAATACGATTTATGCTCTATTTCAATAGGTAGATGACATGCTTTTCCATAGACTAGCCGATACGAGGACATACCAAGAATAGTTTTATATGCAGTACGATAAGCCCACAATGCATCTGATAGTTTCAAGGACCAATCTTTTCGCGATGGATTCACCGTTTTCTCTAAAATTCGTTTAATCTCCCGATTGGCTAACTCTACTTGGCCACTAGTCTGCGGATGATATGGGGTAGCAACTCTATGGATGATACCATACTTTTTCAATAAGGTCTCAAAAGGCTTATTACAAAAGTGCTTCCACCATCACTAATTATGACCTTAGGTATCCCAAATCGTGAAAAAATATTTTCTTTCAGAAATTTCAAAACAGGTTTGTGATCATTGGTTCTACAGGCGACAGCTTCTACCCATTTAGACACGTACTCAACACCGACTAAAATGTACTCATATCCAAAAGATGGTGAAAATGGACCCATGAAATCGATGCTCCACATGTCAAAAATTTCAATAGCAGTAATTGGCTGAAGAGGCATCATATGCCTATGAGTTAGACTCCCAACACGTTGACATGGGTCACATGTCCTACAGAACTCGTGGGCATCTTTAAATAGTGTAGGCCAATAAAAATCACATTGCAACACCTTAGCTGCCATTTTCTTAGATGCAAAGTGTCCTCCGCAAGCACTGGCATGACAAAAAGAGAGTACACTTTGCATCTCATGATCTGATATGCATCTTCTAAAGATTTGATCATTGCAATACTTGAACAAATAGGGGGCATCATAATAATAACTCCTTACTTCATGCAAGAAATTATTCTTATCATTCGATCCCCAATGCTCCGGCATCCGGTTCGTGACAAGAAAGTTTACAATGTCAGCATACCATGGCATAGTTGAAAGTGCAAACAACTGCTCTTCGAGGAATGAGTCCTTGATGAAAAACTGTGGCACCGAATCATTAAAAACTAGCCGTGATAAATGGTCAGCAACCACATTCTCTACTCCCTTTTTATCTATGATTGTGATGTTGAATTCTTGGAGTAGAAGTACCCATCGTATTAAGCGTGGTTTGGCCTCTTTCTTATCCAGCAAATATTTTAGCGTTGCATGGTCCGTGAAGATAACAATAGGAGCACCAAGGATATAAGAGCGAAATTTGTCTAATGCAAATACTACTGCAAGCAATTCCTTCTCGGTGGTGGTGTAATTCATTTGGGCATCGTTTAAGATTTTGTTTGTATAGTAAATGACATATGGCTTATTATCCTTGCGTTGTCCTAGGACAGCTCCTATCGCATAGTCACTAGCATCGCACATGATCTCAAAAAGTAATGACCAATCAGGTGGTCGCACGATGGGTGCAGTGCTAAGCATATACTTCAACTTTTCGAATGCCTCTTGACATGTTTCAGTCCAATTAAACGGTGTATCAAGGAATAGGAGGTTACATAATGGTCGAGCTATGACACTAAAGTCCTTGATGAACCTCCTATAAAATCCGGCGTGACCCAAAAATGATCTAACATCTCTAACCGTCTTAGGTGCAAGTAGCTTGGCGATTAAATCAATATTAGCTCTATCAACTTCCATGCCCTTCGATGAAACAATATGTCCGAGGATAATTTCCTTTGGCACCATGAAGTGGCATTTCTCCCAATTCAGTATCAAATTCTTTTCCATACATCGAGCTAAGACTGCTTATAGATGTGACAGGCAATCATCAAAAGAATCGCCAAAAATAGAGAAATCATCCATAAATACTTCCAAAAACTTCTCGTTCATGTCTTCAAAAATGCTGAGCATGCATCTTTGGAATGTTGCAGGTGCATTACACAACCCGAATGGCATTCGTCGGAAAGCGAATGTACCAAAAGAAAACATGAAAGTAGTTTTTTCTTTATCCTCAAGTGAAATTTCGATTTGGGAGTACCCGGAATAGCCATCGAGAAAATAATAGAATTTGTATCCTGCAACTCTTTTCAAAACTTGGTCTAGGAAGGGTAAGGAAAAGTGATCTTTCCTAGTGACCAAATTTAATTTTCGGTAGTCAACACTGATGACCCAAAGATTGATTCATAGATTGATTTTGATGATCACAAAACCTTGAAGTATAGATACTAATGTTTATGTTGCAAGGAGAAAGATATTTATTTTGCAAGGAACATAGCAAGTTGGAAGAACACAAGAAGGCCTCCAAAGCTCTCAAGTTGGAAGAAAGCTACAATTTATTGGCCCAAGCTTAAAGTTCAAAGGATTCAATTTGGAAGAGTAAAATCAAAGGAAAAATTCAAAAGAATAGTCTTCGAGTCGACTCCTGAGGATTTCGAGTCGACTCCTAGGAGTCACAGGCAGAAAAGTCAGAGAGCAGTTTTCGGGTCTGAGATTCGAGTCGACTCCAGTGGAACGCGAGTCGACTCTGATGGTTGGTAGGTCGACTCCAAAGAAAGCAAGAGTCGACTCTCAGCGGAACACAAGGAAAAAGTCAGAGAGCGTTTTTGGGACTCTGAGATTCGAGTCGACTCCCGCATTGCACGAGTCGACTCCGAGACTCCGCGACCATCAACAGACAGAAAACCAAGTTACTGCCTCTGAGATTCGAGTCGACTCCCAGACAGCTCGAGTCGACTCCAAGACAGCTTCACATCAAAAAGGCAGAAGACCAAGTTTCGCAAACTGAGAGCCGAGTCGACTCCAAGGAAGTTCGAGTCGACTCCAAGACTGGACGAGCCAAAAGACAGAGGATCGGGAGTTCGGGCTCTGAGATTCGAGTCGACTCCCAGGACAGTCGAGTCGACTCGAGAGAACAAAATTCAAAATTGGATCCACGGACTTCAGTGGATGAGCCGACTCCGAAATTGCCAAGTCAGCTCCAGAAGTTGGCGAGTCGACTCCAGGTTAAGATGAGTCGACTCCCAGTCGAGGCAAGCACATTAATTCAAATTTGGAACAGTGGCTGAGTCATCTCCGGTAAAACACGAGCCGACTCCTGCAACAGGCGAGCCGACTCCTGATCGCGCGAGTCGACTCCGATCCCAACGGTAACATTGTCAGGAAATGCAGACTGTGTCCAACGGCTCTTTCTCTTGTCTCTAATGGCTATATTCTTGTTTCCACGCCATCGAAAGCTATAAAAACAAGAAGAGAGCTAGGGGAGAACTTATGGAAGTGGGAGAAAACATTTAGGGAAGAGATTCCAAGGGAAATCTCCCATAAGCACAAAAGGGCCATTCAAAGTAAAATAGAGAGAAGAAGAGCATCCAAGTGAATCCCAAAGCTTCTTCTCCATCCGTGTGCTGCCTCGGTGATCCTCTACTTCGTGCCAAATCAGAAGAGGGTCAAGTAAAGAAGAAGCCGAGCTCCTTCAACTTCAAAACTCGTTTGAGGGCTTCTCTTTACTCTATTTGTTTATATTGTCATATTTGCTTGTTTAAGAAGCTTTGTTTTGTTTTATACTTTGTTTTAATATCTTGTAACTTGATTCAATCAAGGGATTGAATCAAGGGATTAAGGTTTGTTGGTGAGCCAAAGGGAAAACCAACTGTGTAAGGTTTGTTGGTGAGCCAAAGGGAAAACCAACTGTGTAAGGTTTGTTGGTGAGCCAAAGGAAAAACCAACTGTGTTAGGTTTGTTGGTGAGCCGAGGGTAAAACCAACGAGTAGGGTTCGATTGTGATCCCGGGAAAACAATCGGAGTGGTTCTAGTCGGTGAGCCTGGAAAAACCGACCGAGTTCGTTGTGCGCTCGTAAAACAACAAGTTGGGTTGTGAGCTTGTAAAACAACCGACTGTAATCGGTAGGATTATAGTGAAATTCCCAAGAGGTCTTGGGGAATGGATGTAGGTGCTGGGGTGCACCGAACCACTATACATCTTTGTGTTTGTGATGCCTTATCTCTTGTATTTCATGCCTTCCATTCATGCTTGATTGTGTAATATCTCTAGCTTTGTTTTCTATAGAGTTATAAGTGATTTGCTTAGCTTCCACTCCATTCTTACCATACACATAGATTAAGATTGATCATACAACTATAAGGTAATTTTAGATCAATTGCACCCTAAAGCCATAGTATAGTTGCTCTAGCTTAATCTTCTACTGCTTTACTTGTAATTGCCTAGAGCTTAAGTAAATAACATCCTATTATTCTGCTGCAGTCTATTCAAAGTAAAAATTAGGGAACATAATTTTTAGAAAACCCAATTCACCCCCCCTCTTGGGTTGTCACCTTGGGCAACAAGTGGTATCAGAGCAGGTGCTCAAATATTATTTGTAGTCTTAACCGACTAGAGCCAAAGATCATGACAACTCAAATAGATAGTTTTCTAGGAGAAGGACAGTTAATTAATAGGCCTCCACTGTTTAACGGCATAGACTACACATATTGGAAAACACGCATGCGCATTTTTATTCAATCACAAAACTATTATTTATGGAAAATCATAATAAATGACCTTCATACACTCTCTAAAACTATTAATGAAAAGGACTTAGCACAATTGAATGCTAATGCTATGAACATATTATATTGTGCTATTCATGAAACGAAGTTTAATGAAATTTCTGCATGCTTATCTGCTAAGGAGATCTGGGATACTTTAGAAACTATTTATGATAAATCTCAGATTAGCTCACATGTGCTTCAATTGCGTACTAACAATGAGATTGCAGAATCCTCCACAGTAGCCGAGTCGACTCCCAGTTTGTCCGAGTCGACTCCTAGAGAAGAATAGTCTGAAAGGCAGAGACACAGTCTTGAAGACCCTGTGAACGAGTCGACTCCAAGTAGTTCCGAGTCGACTCCCAAGCTAACCGAGTCGACTCCAATAAGGTCCGAGTCGACTCCGAGGCAAATCAGCTTCCTAAAGACAAGGAAAAAGAGGAAGCAAGAAGAAAGGAAGAAAGAGATAAAAAGGAAGAAAGCCTTGACCAAGAAAGAGTCAAGCCAAAGAATAAAGGTTAGGAGCAACAATGATGATATTAGCTCCAAGAAACTACAAGAGGTAACTGACTTGTGCTTTATGGCACAAGAAGACAAGGTAAAAACTGAATCTACTCTTACATCAAATAATTTTCAAGAAGAATTTTCTTATGATGAATTATTAAATGCTTTTCATGATTTGTATGGTGAATGTAGAAAATTAGCTGTAAAGAATAAAAATCTTAAGAAACTAAATCTGAAAATTTCAAAAGAAAGAAATTCTAATGATGAAATACAAGAGAAACTATATTCTGAAAATGAATGCTTAAGGTCATTTTCAGAAGAATTGATTCAGAAAAATCATAGCTTAATTAAAGAAAATCAAAACTTAAGCGAAGAAATTAATCAATTAAAATCTTGCATTAACAAACTCACCGTAAGCTCAGAAAGATTAAAAATGATGTTTGAAAGCCAACATGCTGATTTTGATAAATCAAAATTTAGCTTGACTCCTTCACTTAGCCATAAATCTCTAGAGAAAAAGGTTATCATTTCACCAAGCAAACCATTAAATAAGATAACTTATTTCAAAAATAAAAAGAATGGGCATAACAACTTTACCTATCGTTCTAGTATAATTAAATCAAGTGGTAAAGTTATTACAATTAAACAAATCTGGGTTCCAAAAGGAACCATATGTCCTAACTCTCAAGGACCCAAGCAAGCTTGGGTACCCAAAATGAAAATATGAGGATGTAGACATAGATGTGCCAAGATACCCATGGAACAAATAGAACTTTCATACAAATGGGTGCTCTAGACACACATCAAAAATGAAACTTAAAATATACTTATGAAAAGTAATTTTAAATAATAAAATAATAATAATAATAATAATGAAAACAGCAAATCTTGCATTTCATCATTATTTTTGCTTTAGTACTTGATTAAAATATGAATTGCAAAGTATTGACCAATTTTGTGATATAGAAAATACTTTTGGAAATATAATCAAATCACTTCATTCTATAGTATACTTTACTCACTATTGGATAAGTTGCTAAAAGATTAATCAATTTATTAAGAATAACTCTATGAATTCTCTATATGCTTGATTGAGAGTTTTTATCCATGGCATTATTGTTTATTGATCATAGATATGATAATGTGTACTTGGTGTGCTTTTGAATATATGCACTATGAATACCAAGATTAAAGAAACCATCTTTGGCATATAAAATCAACTCATGCTAGTATGTACTTAATCTCAAAAGACCTTGCCATTGGCTTACTTAGATTATCTTCTGAAAGGTCAAAGTTTACTATGCATGCTAAGGAAACAAACAAAAATCAATTTCTAAATCTAAAGATGTTGTTTCCATCACTAAGTTTTCAAAAGCTTACATTGGATGTGTTCTTGGCAAATAAAATTGAAATATTTTCTGTATTTGCTAAATCTTGTAAAAGTGTTTCAAATGATAAAGGTTTCCAAACTGTGAAGATAAAGAGTATCATGGCACACTGTTGAAAACCAAAATCCTGATAAAGTTTATACAGAAATTAATTATTTCAGCACCAAGGACACCTTAAGTAAAATAGGGTTAATAGAATTCTTGAAGAAATGAAAAAGACAATTGTGTATGATAGTCATCTACTTAAATGATTTTTTTTAAAAGGCTATCATCACTGCTTGTCATACAATATGACTTCTATTAGATCTATTTTTGATGAAAACTTCTTTTGATCTTCTGAAAAATAGAAAATGAACTATTGCATATCTCTCATATTTTTCAGTCGTACATACTATGCTTGATATGTTCTTATGAAAATAATGCCAAATCTGATAAAGATATTTCTATCCTTGGATATCATTCATCAAGCAATGCATATAGAACATTCAATGAAAAGATTCGAGTTGTAGAAATATCAATTCATTTTGTTCCTTATGAGATTAATGATTAAATTATATATGGTTAATCTTTTACATATAACAATCTGAAAACTTGTTAATAATTATAACCAATTGAGTTTCTCAGAAATGCACTTAATGAAGAAAAATTGATGACTACTAAAAGACTAAATCAAGAAAAGATGAAATAGATCTTGATTCTTGCATGATTAGAAATAAAGATCACCATTATCATTTGCTTGCTTTATGAGCTTTATATTCTATCAAATGAGTGTGTAGAATGGACACCTATGTGCTTACTTTATTAAAGAAGATATATGTTAAATTACCACCATATTGAAAACACTCATTACAAATATGATAAAGCAATATATAATTTGGAACAAGCATCAAAAACATGATATAAAAGCTTAAGTAACCTTTTTGATAGAAAGTAATAGTGATAAATCTATGCATCAAAAAGAAGAATTTGTGATATCTTATTTGCTCAAAGTATGCATTGATGACATCGTTTTGGTTCTACTAATGAAGAGTTATATGCAGATTTTACTTAGTTCATGCAAGGTGAGTTTGAAATATGTATGATGAATGAATTAACATCTTCTCTCAAACTTCAAATTAAGACAAACAAGAAAGGGGATCTTCATTGACCAAAGTTAGTCCACAAGAAAACTCTTATAGAAGATTGGCATGAAGAAGGTATGTCTATGACCCCATCTTGTAGAATTTGAAAAGGATGAACAAAGTAGATCTATTGTTTTAAAAGCTGTATTGAAGCATGATAGATACAGCTAGTAGACCGGATGTATGCTCATTATGTGACCTTGTGCAAGACTTCAATCTATGTTTAATGAATCATATTTTATTGATAACAAATAAATCATAATCTGAATTTAGATAGAAACAACTGTTTAAGATAAGTTGATTAAAACTTAGCTAGCGTGTCTTATTAATAATTATCTTAAGCAAATAAAATCTAAAACTAAATCATTTTTGAGAAATTGATTTGACCTTGATAAATCTTCCTATTGCCTCCACATGCTTGTCCCTGAACCATCTTGGTTAATGAAACTATCTCTTTAGTTCAAGTGATATGTGCTTGCTTATATTTAGGCAATCTCTTGAGTAAAATGACTCAATATTCAACTATTGTCATATCTTATATTGAGTCATCTAGTTAAAAAATATGTTGGATGAATGTTTTGTATCTTGAAGAAACTAATGACTTTCTTTCAAGAAAGAAAAGGAGTTTGTTAATGCAGGATCCTTGAGCCAAGAAAATGAGAGATCTCAACTTGAAGGATATCTCCATGTAAGATACAATAAACATTCCACATGCAAACAAGAGAGAGGACCTTCTTCAGCCAAAAGTTTCATACATAAGAAATCTAGTAGGGTATTGACTGAAGAATGCAGAATGAATTGGTAATTCTAGATACTTCTCTCGTAAAATTAATTGAGCAAAGTCAATAACTTAAATCTTATTATGGCATGATTAAGGTCTTTAATTATTAATTTATGATATCATGTCTATATGTGTATTGACTGACTTACACACTTTTAGAAATTATTTCATGGTTTGCCCAACTAAAATATATCTTTGCCTATGTCATAACCATGAAATACACAAGTATATGCTTAAAATCTTGATGTAAAATAACTTGTGAGAAGTTATGAATCCTTGAGCACAATGAAAATGTTGTTTGCATAATACACATCTATATGATACATAAGATTATCTCTTTATTCTACTCTTTCATGTAAATTACTTGAGAATGACAAAAAGGGAGAGAGATAAAGAAAAGAAAATGGACATTATTCAAGAGAAGTAAAATCTAAGTAAATGCAAATACTTCATCTTAAGGAAAAGCAAAACAAGCATAATATATTCAGCACTTGTGTGAGCATTCTTTTGGAAGGATAAAATCCGTAATGAATTACACTTAAATAGAGGGAGAGTTTAAAGTAAATAGTTTAACCTTTCTATATTGCTCATCATAGGGGATGGTGCCAATGGGGAGGCTAGTGGTAGTACCCGGCACTATTTGACCCAACTATTCGGTGTAGGGCATATTAGGGACGGCACAAGAGGGAGGCTAGTGGTAGTACCTCGGTGCCCCTTCCCAACTCCACCGGATAGGGAGCAAATAGAGTATAGAGCATAAGAAAGTAAAAACGAAAAAACAATAACAAAATGTTCGTTAATTGATTAAGAAAAGAAATTCAAAAAAAAAATGAATGACAAAGTAAATAAAAGTATATAAGAAGAATCAAGTCAATTTTATAAACACTTGAAAACATACTTTAAGGATGAAATCAGTGCAAGATTATATATAAATAGGGGGAGTTTATTTGAAAAGAATTGATTTTGATCCTTGACATTCTTGTTCTTAGTATTTTAATGCATGACTTAACACATGGTATATTTGCATATGGTAATGATGTCTTGAATTATGGGTTTCTCAATATTTTGTAATGCTTCATACTTGGACAATTTTGATTGATGTTTGAAATGCTACATAACATCTTTTTGTTTGGGTATTATTGAAAAGAAATTTCAGATTTGTCATTCACAATCATTGTTAAATCTGAAAGCTAAATAAAATTGTAAGAAAGGAGAAGAGAAGAACATCTCTATTTAGGAAAAAATAAATTGATATTGATCTATTTTCTACTTGCCTAACTTTGATACATAATATCCTAATACTTGTTAAAATATCCTTTATTTTGTAATCGAAACTCAAAATTAAACACAAAGATTTCTGAAAGTGCTTTAAATGTTATTGAATATGTATTTTTCAATCGTAACAATTTTAAGATGAGCTACATTGTGAAAGATACATATCTCATATTATGACTTAGAAAGCTTCTATTAAAATCCTATGTAATTCAGAATCCGATTTTGTCTAAAAGTTTAACTCCATATGATTACTAAATAAAATGTTAATGTAAGAAAAACAGAATTTATTTTGATTGCTCCGATACGTATCCGAAACATATCATTTCTTATCTTCAAAGTATACTAATTTTTGATTCAAATGATGTGTCTTACGATGATCTTGATTGCAAGTAAATATTTTTAAAATATATGACTTTATTTTAATATTTAAAAAATTTATTGAGCTTCATGTATACATCGCTGAAAAACTATGATTAAGAAATTGAGTTCTAAAAATATATATACCTCAATGATCATCTATATTTTTTTCTCGCCTACATTCTTAAAGATTTCCATCAGAATATATATAGAGTGAATGATCTAAAAGCTAGAAATATTTCACCTCGCTCAAATGACTCTAAAAGAAAGAAAATGTAAATGCTGTTGAAAGAAACTGAGCGTCAAATGAATCATTTTCTGATTAATATTTCAGTACATTTTCTCAAAGATTAAGAGGAAGCATAACTTGTTCTTGATAGATTAAAAAGGTGATTGCTATAAATTTTGAATAATTCTGATCACTCTCCATTCTCGATATCATAGAATTTCAGTTCTATTCACGTTGTCATTAAAATCTGAAATTCAACAAAAGAAAAGAATGATTAAAGAAGTATGCATCTTTTGAGGGGGAGCTTTAGATATCAGTATCTTATCCTAAAGTTACTTCAATTTGATGTATACCTTAAATCTTATGGATTGATTTTTATGAACTTCCTTATATTGCAAGACATGCTTTAAATTACCTTGAGATGAGTTCTATAAAGGTTGTCTTATCTCAAACCTTGAGTCTTATGAAAATAAGCTGAAACTTATAGAAAATATATTTTTGAGATTGACAATTTTATTGAACATTATCTTAGGATTCTAAACTCTTAAATGGAATGATCAATTGAGGGGGAGAAAGAAAATTTCAGAATGAGAGGTCTTATGGAACTTAATCGCATAAATCTATAACTAAAGGAGAGAGAAAGAATACTAAATGAAAAGTGATTCTAATACTCTCCAATATGTATCATCTGAAATTTAAATCTGAAAATCTTTATGATACACCTTGAGGCGTGTTATTTGGTAGTATATCTCATGCATCACTCTTGAACCAAATTGCAAATCTTAAGAGCCTCTAATTTAATGAAAAAGGAGGAGATAATGTGTTAAATTCTCTTGAGTATCTCTTAGAAAATTTTTTTTTTTAAACTTCACTAATGAGCTCTAATTGGCTTGCTTTTTGGAACTTCAATTTTGTGCAAATTCATTATTTTATGTATCAAATTGTGCTTATTTTCTAAAGAAATAAAAGAAAGTCTTTAAAAGAGCTCTTAAGATGTATCAAAATTGCATGAATGTATATTTTGATATTTGTGCCCAATGCTCCTATTATCATAAAAGAACTTTGAAGTCATTAAGAGAATTAATTAATTTGCTCTCATGGTTGATAAAATACTTAATAGATTGGGCAAAAGGTCCTAAATGAACAAGCTTTCATACTTATTATTGAAGAGAGGTTAGATTTCCATTCGTGTGGTACTTCTTGAATTAACTTAAGAAAGATTCCACCTACACTTGCTTAGAAAACTATCTGTGGTATCACATTCGATGTGTTCTGCTCTGAAATTATCTTAATTGGCTCTGATCTATGCTCATTAATCTGATTCTAATATTATTGCCTTGAGTTATATGATTCATATCCTTGCAATAATTTGACTTGCAAATCAGAGTACAATAAGGAAAAGAAATATATGAGCATTCTGATCTTTGTGCTTAATGTTTCACTATCTTTTTGATGTTGTCAAAAAGGGGGAGAAATATCTAAGTATATGCTCATAATGCCTTTATGCTTTGAATTGAATACAAATCAGCTTAAATTGAAATATGTTGATTGTGTTAAGCTGATTAAATCTAAAGCATTATCATGAAGTATATTTTTTTAAAATATATATGTTTTCTACTTCATGCAACTTAGCTATGTATTACTTCTAGAAATCAATATCTTTTATATTGCATATACTCCAAGTTTTGTCATCATCAAAGAGGGGGAGATTGATGACCCAAAGATTGATTCATAGATTGATTTTGATGATCACAAAACCTTGAAGTATAGATACTAATGTTTATGTTGCAAGGAGAAAGATATTTATTTTGCAAGGAACATAGCAAGTTGGAAGAACACAAGAAGGCCTCCAAAGCTCTCAAGTTGAAAGAAAGCTACAATTTATTGGCCCAAGCTTAAAGTTCAAAGGATTCAATTTGGAAGAATAAAATCAAAGGAAAAATTCAAAAGAATAGTCTTCGAGTCGACTCCTGAGGATTTCGAGTCGACTCCAATGTTTACCGAGTCGACTCCGGAGAAGTTTGAGTCGACTCCTAGGAGTCACAGGCAGAAAAGTCAGAGAGCAGTTTTCGGGTCTGAGATTCGAGTCGACTCCAGTGGAACGCGAGTCGACTCCGATGGTTGGTAGGTCGACTCCAAAGAAAGCAAGAGTCGACTCTCAGCGGAACACAAGGAAAAAGTCAGAGAGCGTTTTTGGGACCCTGAGATTCGAGTCGACTCCCGCATTGCATGAGTCGACTCCGAGACTCCGCGACCATCAACAGACAGAAAACCAAGTTACTGCCTCTGAGATTCGAGTCGACTCCCAGACAGCTCGAGTCGACTCCAAGACAGCTTCACATCAAAAAGGCAGAAGACCAAGTTTCGCAAACTGAGAGCCGAGTCGACTCCAAGGAAGTTCGAGTCGACTCCAAGACTGGACGAGCCAAAAGACAGAGGATCGGGAGTTCGGGCTCTGAGATTCGAGTCGACTCCCAGGACAGTCGAGTCGACTCGAGAGGACAAAATTCAAAATTGGATCCACGGACTTCAGTGGATGAGCCGACTCCGAAATTGCCAAGTCAGCTCCAGAAGTTGGCGAGTCGACTCCAGGTTAAGACGAGTCGACTCCCAGTCGAGGCAAGCACATTAATTCAAATTTGGAACAGTGGCCGAGTCGTCTTCGGTAAAACACGAGCCGACTCCTGCAACAGGCGAGCCGACTCCTGATCGCGCGAGTCGACTCCGATCCCAACGGTAACATTGTCAGGAAATGCAGACTGTGTCCAACGGCTCTTTCTCTTGTCTCTAACGGCTATATTCTTGTTTCCACGCCATCTAAAGCTATAAAAACAAGAAGAGAGCTAGGGGAGAACTTATGGAAGTGGGAGAGATCATTTAGGAAAGAGATTCCAACGAGATTACAAGGAAAATCTCCCATAAGCACAAAATGGCCATTCAAAGTAAAATAGAGAGAAGAAGAGCATCCAAGTGAATCCCAAAGCTTCCTCTCCATCCGTGTGCTGCCTCGGTGATCCTCTACTTCGTGCCAAATCAGAAGAGGGTCAAGTAAAGAAGAAGTCGAGCTCCTCCATCTTCAAAATTCGTTTGAGGGCTTCTCTTTACTCTATTTGTTTATATTGTTATATTTGCTTGTTTAAGAAGCTTTGATTTGTTTTTTATTCTTTGTTTTAATATCTTGTAACTTGATTCAATCAAGGATTGAATCAAGGGGTTAAGGTTTGTTGGTGAGCCAAAGGAAACCAACGGTGTAAGGTTTGTTGGTGAGCCAAAGGGAAAACCAACGGGGTTAGGTTTGTTGGTGAGCCGAGGGTAAACAACGGTTAAGGGTTCGATTGTGATCCGGAAAACAATCGGGGGTGGTTCTAGTCGGTGAGCCTGGGAAAACCGACCGAGTTCGTTTGTGACCTCGTAAAACAACAAGTTGGGTTGTGAGCTTGTAAAACAACCGGCTGTAATCGGTAGGATTATAGTGAAATTCCCAAGAGGTCTTGGGAGTGATGTAGGTGCTGGGGTGCACCGAACCACTATACATCTTTGTGTTTGTGATGCCTTATCTCTTGTATTTCATGCCTTCCATTCATGCTTGATTGTGTAATATCTCTAGCTTTGTTTTTTATAGAGTTATAAGTGATTTGCTTAGCTTCCACTCCTTCTTACCATACACATAGATTAAGATTGATCATACAACTATAAGTTAATTTTAGATCAATTGCACCCTAAAGCCATAGTATAATTGCTCTAGCTTAATCTTCCACTGCTTTACTTGTAATTGCCTAGAGCTTAAGTAAATAACATCCTATTATTCTGCTGCAGTCTATTCAAAGTAAAATTAGGGAACATAATTTTTAGAAAACCCAATTCACCCCCCCCCCTCTTGGGTTGTCACCTTGGGCAACACCTCACGGTTTTGTCCCCGCAAAAGGGCCCTCGGTGAGGAGAGGTTATTGAGCCCCCCATTTAAGGCACGACCTTTCCGCTGATAGCCGATGTAGGACTAAACTGGGAACCCCATCCCACAACACAGCCCCCCCAGCGGGAAGGTCTGTGCGTGCCGGGTCCCTTCCTCTAGCGTCATTTGATGTGGGGTCGGAACCCAACACCAGCCCACACACCGGCCGAGCAGGGGAAAGCATCTGCGTCCCTCCCGAGGTATTGTCCGCTCTGGATTGCCGCTTCGGGTCTGCGGGAGGTCGCCCAGGGCCGGAGCCCAATGACAGTCCCAATGACAGTCCCGAGCCCTGACGGCGCGGGGTCCGCGGAGGTTGCCCCCTACCCTCACGTTTTGTCCCGCAAAGGGCCCTCGGTGAGGAGAGGTTATTGAGCCCCCCATTTAAGGCATAGACCTTTCCGCTGATTAGCCGATGTGGGACTAAACTGGGAACCCCATCCCACAACAGAAAGATTTACCATTACAGGATTATATCTCTACACATCCTCAACACAAATAATAAGAAAACCAATATCTTGACCTAAATTGTGGCTTAAGTACGATAGGTTTGAGCTATTAAGAGAACAGTAAACTCTGAAGTAAAAGAAAAAAACAAAATATCAACAAATTCTTATCAACCTAAAGAAAATCATATTCACATACTAACATTTTTCAGCTTTCAGATTTGTTTGGTTCAGGACCAGTACAACTACAGCATCAACTTATCCCAGCTGTTATTGTGACAAATACCATCAACCAAATCATCCAAACACATTTGCTAAAATATTTCGTATTGGAACATCTATTCTCTCAGCCTATAGAGATCTTATTATTTTTTTCGTGAACAACATTACATGCTCAATTGATAACATCTATTATTCCTTCTATTGTAAAATCTGAATGGAATATTAGAGTTCACTTGATTATGCAAACCTTCTTTATTTGTTATTTATTTATGGTTGAGTAGTTTTATTTGTTATACTAGTGATATATCCCTTGTCTCCACTTCAAAAATACCATTCATTGCCAGGATGCCTACCACTATAGTTATTAAAATCTTTAATGTTTAATACCCACCATGATTTTCATGATTTTGGCCACGATTTCCACATCCTGGTTCCAAAATTAAAAAATTATTGCCAATATATCCACATTTCAACTTGATACTCTAAAGGTTCATCTAACTTCTTTAAATCCCATTAAAGCTTATAAAGTACACCAATCGATTCATGTCATAGTGGATGTTGAATGAGGCAACAAAGAAAATGGCGCTGCTGCATGGCATTTAGGGCTAAAAATAAATCGGATACGGATTGGATATTAATATATTAATATTTGTATTCATATTTTTTAATAAATACGGATATAGATATGGACATGAATATTAAACAAATATCAAATTAATATCCATATTTTTTCTAAATGGATATGGATACGAATTGGATATTAAGGATATCTATATTTATTATAAACGGATACATATACGAATTGGATATTAAACATATCCTTATATTCCATCCGAATATAGATATAAATCGAATACTTTTTCAGATATTAATCAAATTTGAGCAAAATTTAATGATAAAAACTAGTAATAAAGACATGATTATGAAGAAAATATTCAAATAAAAAAATAATTTAATAAGTATTTATCAATAATAAAAACTAACAATTTCATAAAGGATATACCGCTCAAGGTTCCTCGTCACCGAAGTATACTGGATCTATGGCGCCTCTAAGGCATCTCACGGCTGTAGCTGGTTGCAATTACCGGATGAAAACTAAAAAATAGACAGGACGTTCGAAACCCTATTTGCTTGAAGATGACGAAGAGGAAAAAGAGATGAAACAGGCGAACGAGAGATTTGAGCCTTTTAGCCATGCGGGAGGATTCGAAAGATTTTATTCCAATCGCATATTTCGTATTTGGGTTACTATCTTAAGTAATGGTCATTTGATGTCCGGATTTTTTTAGTTTAGGTTTGGTTAATCACTTAATTGGTTTATTGATTTAACTTAATTTAATCTTTTTCCTTTTACTTACTCTTATTATACAGATATTTAGATTCAGATCTGAATTCAGAAAAATCATGTGTATCCATATCCGTTTTCTAAAGATTTTTGAACAGACTATCCGAATCTGTATCTAGATCCGATCAGATCAGAAATAATAGTATCCAAATTCGATCCAAATCGGATACGAAAATAGATATGGTCGGATATAATCCGATCCGCTTTCAACCCTAATGGCATTAGTCATGTAGCATTACATCAGTAGAAAACATAAATGAATGATTAAATTCAGTGTGACCATAAGGAGGAAAGCTACATTACACCAGTAGAAAACATAAATGACTGATTAAATTCAGTATGACCACAAGGAGGAAAGAAAAATAACACTTTTAGATGAATTATTCTTTTAAATGGCCAAGCTGGGCTGATCAAAACTCCATTGAGGTTGTGTTTTGTTGTGCAAAAAGAGCTATTCTTAACGTGTGCTATCCCTCCACTATTCTTTTGTACCACAGTTAAACAAAAAATTATTGTTTAATTAGGATTGGTTGAATTAACTGAAAAGTGGGAAAAGGTGGAGGAGAATAAGGCTATGTTTGGTTCAAGAATAAGAAAAATAGGGATGGTTTATGCTTATCAGAATAGTTATGCCATAAGTTATACCAATTTTTGTTAGATTACAACGGGTGAGCAACAAAACGCACCTTTTAGAACAACATTAAAATGATCACTTTTTTACATAAAATATAGAAAACATGTAAACAAAAATGTGTGTTTACGCCAAGGAATAGTTTATGAAAGCACACCCATAGAATAGTTGTGCCAGTCATAAGTAAGTTTGACCAGCATAAGTATTTTTGTATAATGCCTCCTTGCCAAATGCTGCTTGACAAGCATAAAACCTAGTCCAAACTTAGCATAAGATAGAGAAAAACTAACTTCTTGCTCTCTCTTTTTTTTTGTTGCTAAGACGGGTGTATCATACCTGACAGGTATAGATACACCCAATAAAATCAAAAAAAAAATACTTCGGAGTGCCTGGGGCAATTTTCCATCTCCAACCTACAGGGTACTACTGAAGTAACCGGCTATATAACTGGCTATCCAATTCGTAGTCCTATTAGCTTCACGAAAAAATGCTTGGCCTGAAAATCTCCTCCGTCCCTCACCATTGTCCAAATATCTCGGAGCAAAGGGTGGATACAACCTTTACCCCTTAGGCCCCTTCGCATCCAACTAATGATTGTGCCCGAGTCCCTCTCTAGGACAATGGAACTGGCATGTAGAATACATAGGGCATGACGAAGACCCGCCCAAGCGACCCTCAACTCCGCACCCGGAACCGATATGTCAAAGAAAAGTTATTGAGAAGTTATTTTTCCTCCTGCAGTAATAAATTTACCCAGGATATATTGACCCAGCTGAAATTATCTCCGTAAAAGGTGATGCCATTACCATGGGATAAAACACTTCTTGGTTAGGACGTATTCTGCAACCAAAAATGCTGTCTAGGTTGAGGATAAAATGGGTCTATATATGTTTGTTTTATCCTGAATAACTTGCGAGGAAAGCCATTTGGAGAAGGGATTTCTATAACCGATAATTCGGTCGACAATGTCAAAAAATAAAAAACAAATCATTAGGGACAGAAGTACTTATTTCAAATAAAAATTAATGTTATCTCTGCTGGTATTAATCTATTCCATGACATTGGACCTTTTCTTATCCTGGAATATCCATCCACTCTAGACGAGTCTGAAACCTAATGAAGACCGGTGAGATCATGGTCCAACTTTCAGATCAACAAAGTCAACACAATACCTAGTAACCCATTGTCTTCATCTACTCTAGCTAGGCTAACCCATTCTAATTTTCAAATGTAACTCCTGATTTAGACCCACGTGCAACCAAATCTTATAATATAATATAAAATTAATTTTTCAAGTCTACCGCCTATTTGGCAAAAAGTTCTTAATATAAAGCTATGTAAAAATTGCATATGTGAGTGTTTAAAAAAATTAACAAGCATCAAATACATTGAAATTCCTATACCACATAGAATCAAGAGATATTTATTTACAATAAAATTTTAATTAAAAGACTTCTAAAAAATTTTAAGAGCTTGTTATCTATCAAGCAAAAAAAATTAAAATAAAATTATTTATTAATCTATATTTGTTTGTTTCTGACAAATTAAGACGCTTCAAATACCTTCTTCTGTACCATTTATATTAAAAATATCTATTTAGAGTTATAAGTAAAATTTTAATTTTTTTTAAAAATTATCGCTGTAAATGAATATCTCTTCAATCTGCAGTGCATCTACATCCAAGTTTATATTTGATAGTGCAAATATTAGCTAATAATATGTAAAGTATTAACATATTATAAAAATATCATCAAACTATTTATTATTTTACTAAAAATTCATTCCTTTGCAACTCAATCAAAACATATACAAAGGATAGAAACTTGTGCGGCGCAGTGAACCGCAGATACTAACGCTGGAAAAGAGGAAATAAGTGTTTCTTACTCGGAAACCAAATTACTCAATCCCTGCTGTCACCCACTTTCTTTTCCCTTTTCCCCTCCCCAAATCTTTTCCCTCTCCTTGAACCCGTCCCCGGAACTGAAATACCAAAAAAGAAAAAAAAAAAAACCCAACGTCTCTTCTTCTCTCGTCTGTCTCTTCAGAGACTCGAAGAGCGGGATAGAGAGGGTGGCGCGATGCACGCGAAGACGGACTCGGAGGTGACGAGCCTGCGGCTTCGTCCCCGCCGCGGTCGCCGCGGCGGCGATATACTACGTGATGAGTCCATCCCATCCCGACGCCGAGAAGATGTCCCTCGGCGGCTCCACCCCCGGCGGCTCGCCGGTGCACCACACCACTACCAGCACCACCCACCCCCACCATCACCGCTACGCCAGCTCCCCCATCCACCACTCCCGCGAGTCCTCCACCACCCGCTTCTCCGCCTCCCTCAAGCACGCCTCCTGGCGGAAGATACCCCTCGCGGCCGCCACCCTCCGACGCCGGAGACGCCGATGACGACTCCGACGCCGACGACTACCCCGCCGCCACCCCCGTCCGTTGCTACGTCGTCTGGTTCCTCCTCGGCTTCATCTTTCTGTTCACCGTCTTCTCCCTCATCCTCTGGGCGCCAGCAAAGCCTACAAGCCCGAAATCTCCATCAAGGTCCGTTCTAACTCGTTCGATTCATCGCATTTTCCCCCTATTTTATCCATCATTTCTTCGTTTAGGCCGAGTCGACTCGGTTTGGTGTCTTCTTTTTTTTGCCATTTTTGTTTCGCAGAGCGTGGTGTTCGAGAGTTATAATATCCAGGCCGGGATGGACTTGACCGGTGTCCCCACCAAGATGCTCTCCATCAATCGACGGTCAGGATCCGCGTTCCGGAACCCGGCCACCTTCTTCGGGCGTCCACGTCTCGTCCACCCCTTGGAACTCTACTACTATGACCTCAAAATCGCCTCCGGAGCGTAAGCATCCCAACCAAACCATCAATCTTCTTCTTCCTCTTCTTCTGCACTTCAAGTGCAAACCATGGTCACGGAAGAGCCAATAGAAGAGCTCCACATCGGATTTATGCGTTTCCTTGTGTCATTTTGTCGAACATTTACTTAGCGACGAAGCGGGCCCCGCTGAATGGAGCGCCGCAGAAAGCGATAATTTATCTGAAAAGATGAAACAGCGCTATTATGATCTGACAGCATTTCGTACGAACCAATGAGACGTTATCGATGGATGATGGTGAGTCATGGATGGATGGATGTTGAGCCAGCCATCTGTGGGCTCAACATTACCTAATATAACCTCTGTTTCCATTCAGAGGTGGGCCATCCATTTTTCCATTTGTTATTAATTCTTATACAAATTTGTCATTTTTATTTTCTAATTTCTAATGTTTATTTCCAATAATGTGGTCTTCTCAACTTTTTCCCCACAGTAGTAGGCATCCATTGGTGTTAAAATATTTTAAAAAAAAAGAGATTTTTTTCTTAGTTCTATCGTATTTCATATATATTAGTGTATATAGATTTGCATTAATAATAAAATATTACTAACTGATACAAATTATGTGATCTTAATAAAAGAAAATAATATAGATTGATATGGAATCATGCTAATAAAAAAATATTATGTTGGTATGTAATTTTAAAATTATGCGGCTTCACACATTCTTTCTGAGCCTATTCAGTTCACGAGTTCCTTAAATAGCCATTCAATGCAGGTCAAGGTTACTTGATTCAGCTCAATATCGTGTTTAGAACCTGCAATTCGCCCTTTCCAAATCTATGATATGTCTTAATTTTGTTCATTTGATCGTATTTTGAACCAGAGTTTATTTGAGCCAACGTATAGTTTTGTTAATTTTGTGTTCCAGTTGCATGATTTCAATGGAAAATGTGTGCAGATGAAGGAGTTCTACCAATCGAGGAAGAGCGGCAGGGTGGTGGCGTAGATGTGATTGGGAGGCAGGTGCCGCTCTACGGCGGTGGCTCCGGCCTGAGCAGCCGGTCGGAGGGCGGGCCGCCGGCGGTGGTGCCGGTCGACCTCACGTTCGTGATGCGGGCTCGCGCTCGCATCCTCGGCAAGCTGGTGAAGTCCAAGTTCTACCGCCGCATCCACTGCTCCCACCCTCAGGGAGACTCATCTCGGGAAGAAGCACCTCAACCTAAGGAATTCCTGCAAGTACCGTTACTGAGCCGAACCGAACCGGCCTGAGGGCATTTCTGTCATTTTAAGTGATTGGGAGCGGTAGTTTTGGATTCAAATGGGTTCATGAGAAGGTGTCGGTCAAAGTTATGGAGGGCTTTTTAGGCAAAGTCTGACTGACGACTACTGCATTCTAAGTCCGTGATGTTTGATAGTTTTGTCGGTTTCTTTGTGGATGTTGCCGTTGGTGGTCGATGTAGAGGCTGATAGCTTTGTTTGAAAACACAGGATTCTAAAGGTTTTGTTTTGCGTGAAAGATGTTATCTTATTGTTTTTATTCTACGAGAATTACTTTTAGCACCCTGCCATTCTCTAGACAGCAGCCATAAAAGTCTTCTGGTTTGGTGCGTTCTTACTAGAATTTTTATTTTATGAATATTCTTCTCAAAATTTAAATTTATAAGAATATTTTTTTTAAAATATATTATTTTTTATTTTTATAAAATACTGTTTTTTAATGAATGTTTCTAATATAATGATGCTTTTAATATAATGATTCTCTGACACCGTTTAATAAAAATTATATTTATTTTAATAAAAAATAAAATAGAATTTTAAAATTATTTTTTTTTGTTCTTCATTATGGTTTTATTATAAATATTTTTTTTTTGCATATCTATTTTTTAAGTGTAATTTAGTCATTTTAATTTAAAGATAATTTTTTTTAACGGCATTAGATGGTATGGGTACATAAAAATTAAGAATAAAAAAAATAGTAAAATAAATATTTTACGAAGGTATATATATATTAATTTTTAAGGGATTTATATAAAATTTGATATTTAGAAGGATATTTATATAAATTTTTTTTTTTTTAAGTTACTATAGCACTGTGCAGAGTCTCGATCTGTTGTTGATTCATTCTTCTGTTTTCTTTTATATATGCATATAGTTTGGTAAGTAACATATTTTGATGCACTGTATGGTTCTTAGAGCCTTTGATTTGCTATTTATGATTTTTAAAAATATGTAGTCGTTATTTAAAGTCTAAAGAAATGGATGCTGTTGGCTTTCAATATACTCTTTATATGGATGATACCCTTCCATGCAATCCTCTTCTATGCAGACTTTGCTCTAGATGATACCCTCCTGTTGCCGTGTCCCTTTCAAATTGGATGCTGTCATCTCTCAATATACTCTTTACATAGATAATACCCTCCTATGCAATTCTCGACTCTACTCTAGAAACCAATTTAGAGTCAGAATCAGATTTGCTGCATCCCTCTTGCATGAGCAAACTAGTCTAATTAGCTATGTTCGGGATCAAGTAGACTCAACTAAGTTTCCTTAAATCCATGTATAGCTTGGTCAAACCACTGGTGTTGGCTGGGAGCTGATGGCGAGCATCTATCGATGCAAGACATCCCTACTATAGTAATAGGTTGTGCCGTCTTTTTTTTTTTTTTAGAAAAAAAAGGGAAAGAGGGAGGGAGGGACAAGCCCACCTCCATGTAGCAGCCTTCATTCCGCCAGGAGTATGCTCGATGCAGGCAAAACTGATCATGTGTTGGGCACGCCGACCGTTTTTATTCATACCTTTTCCATCCGGTTATTTCTCTGGGCTTCGATATGAACTCTCCATTTAACATCCGTCACATCCGGCACCACTGAGGCTATCAGCGGATCAATAAGCTCACTTCTGGGTTGTGCCATCTTTCGGATATTTGTAGGATAGCTTTGAGGTTATCTCTTTTTTTTTATTATTATTGTATTCTCTAACTTAAGTAGATATACTTATACCAGAGTACTATAATTTATCCATATTTATAAAAAACCTCGGAGACGTTGAGCCTTTGCCATCCGCGAATCAAAGTGCCTTGGCCCGTAAACCCCTCCGGCCGCGTAACCCAGCTCGTCTCTTGTTGCATTTTTTTTTCTTTTTTTTTTCCTCTCTTTCTTTCATTTCTCTTTTTTTATTTCTCTGTTTCTTTCTTTTCTCTTATTACCATTGATTTTCCGTCATGATCGGTGCTTGGTTACTTAGGAAAGTAATCAACCAGTCAAAAAGAAAAGATACTGTATCAAACCTTCAAACTGCTTGGCGCTCACAAAGTAATCAACCATTGTGTGTGATGGCAGCACTAGCACCACACCTTTTTCTTGCTTTAGTCTTTCTTTGGTTTTTAGTTTCTTTCATTTATCATTTGATCATTCCTTTGCTATCACTTAAGCGATTGGCTTATCTTCAGCCCAAAAGAAGGATTCACCTTCCTTCGCATGTATGCACCAATGGATGGCGCAACCATAACTTTGAGATCCGTATATCCTGATGATTGAGGGAGTTCCGAGTGCTTTGAGAGCTATATGAGGTGCGACCCAACGATAATATTCTGAAAGAAGATCAATCATTCTTCGTACAAAAGATTTAATCCGAACCCTTAAAAGGTTATCGAGCAGTTAACTTTCAAAACTGCTGCTACTAAAAGTACTCTACTCGATAGTCAAAAAGAAAAAGATAATGCATCAATCCCAACTTGATCAAAAGATGAAAAGGTTCATTGACTCAAAACGAGGAAAAAAATTGAGAAAAAATAAATTACATATAAATTTATCCAAAATACCTTTCTCACAGGATCAGATAATTTATGGATGTATTTTCGAGATTGTCGATTATAGGGAACAATTTTGCCCCTCCACCACCAAGATGGGGCTTTATCATTCTTTCAATAAGAGAAAGTTGTGTCTCACCCAAGAGTCCTTCCTAGCAACTCTCCATAAGAGGAGAAATTATACTTACACTAGGTGCACCATGTCAGCGGTTCACCATGCGAATGGTGTTTCACCATATGGCCTAGCTTAACATGTTAGCTTAAGGGAATGGAGAGTTTAGCGCTTCGCCCACTCTCGTTTCTCCTCTTGATCAGAAAACTTTTTCGTTCTTCAGATGATGGAACTAAGGCAAGTCAAAATCTCTTATGGTCCCTTTTTTTGTCCTAAGGATTGTGAGAACAGATCCAAATTAAACCTTTCTATTTAAAATTCAAAAAAAAAAACAAAAAGACATAGGAGTGATCGCGATACTTTGCCATGCGCCTCCATTTAGTGGATAAACAATTGTGGTCAATGTGGACTCCAAGAGACCTATACAGAGCAGTCTACCAGCCATTCAAGCCGTTCTCAACCATAGTCAGATTTACAGACAGGGAGCGAACCCGCCGTGCATGTTCAACCTCTTGAAAACCCTTTCCATTTTATCCCTTCTTCCTTAGTTGATCGAGTCATCCTCGAGTCTCTAGCACTTTATCTTATCTCTGCTTTCTCATCTCGAGTGGCCGTCGTGCCGCCATAATCGAGCTCCACCATCCAAAAACCCTGGGCTTTCTTTCTCTCCAATCCCTTCCCCTTTTTTTCTTATTTCAAGATCCATCACCACAACCTAGTAGAATCCACATCTTTGGCCAAGGTCCGTTGTCTTTGCCGTTTACCAAAGAGCCATAGATTATTGTCTATGCAACTTTTGGGGAATATTTTTTATTTACTCATGAAGACTTAACAAAGGAAGTTAATTGGTAATTAATAGACTTATTATGTTTGGTTGCAACTTGGAAATAATTAACACAGGAAAAGGCAGTGACATGCAAATAAAAGATAACGGGAAGGGCTATATGCAAAAATTCTATCTTCAACTTTTCTCCATATGTGGTGTGGCCCTTCATGACACGTGATGATTGATTTTGATCGCTTAGATCACTATCAGACGGTCATTGCCAGCTGGAGGGATCTTTTTCCTCTATTCCAACAAAGAAAAGTTATCTACTCCATCTGACTAGTTTCGGGTTCGAGTCCCGGGCAAGAAAAATGCTTCACAAGGTATCTCCAAAGTAGATGGCGATTGATAGGGTCATCCTTGATCGTAATTTCCAGTATGAGTACTGCGTCCAACATGAAACTAGTGATTGGTAGTAAAACATCGCCTGTCCTCTTCATCGATGTCTTTTTATACCTTATGATGACGTCTTTTTATACATTGTCAAGGTGAAAGATCTTTAGGTTCGGCTTTCCGTCCTTGGTCTCGTTGTAGATGAAACCCTCTTATGTTAATTTATTCTGTATTTGCGTGAAGATTGATTAACTCTTCGGATTCTCACTGCACCACAAACGCTCTTGAAGCGCCGGTAAAATACCTTGGAGGTTTCTCCGGCTTAGCAATCCATGAACCGAAGTGCCTCAACCTATAAATTCCTGGGGCCGCATTGGCCGGTATCTCCCATTCAATGGTAGCGAAGCTACTCTTTGAATTGCTGATGCTGCTGCTGTTATCTGCCTTCCATTTAAAGAAGAGGCTGAGGTCGTCGTTGTCGAATGCCGGAACCCAATTCTTCTCTCGTTGCATCTCGACGACGGCAAATGTGCCCTCGGTGAGGAGGTCGTTGCGGGGGTTGGCGCTCCAGAAGGTGGCACTGGCCTTCTCTCCTTTCTTGAGCCAGCCTTGGGGTGGCAAGACGATATCCTGCTTCATGTCTCCGAAGGTGGTGCCGCGGGGCGCGGCGTCGCCGGCGGGGGGAGGCAGGAGGCTGATGAGCTTGGAGGAGAGGTCGGGAGGGGAAGGGTGGCCGCTCTTGGGGAGCTGCTCTCCCTTGGCTAGTAAGGATGCTAGCTTCTTGAATTCTTGGATGTAGGCTGAGAGTGTGTGGGGTCCATATAACGTAGATGCAGCCTGGGACAAATATAAATATAATTAATTTATTATATATTTTAGGATCTGAAGGAGTAATTAATTTATGGATGCTAGACCTTGGATCCTCTAATCTTTGATTAAGTTTCTAATCTACTATGGAAAAAGATGCTAATTAATTTACATTAAATGGAGAGGTTTTGCACCATTCGTGCATCAAGAATCGTAAAGATGTGCGATATAAAGACGCACATACATCCCACACGCATTGATGGTTGATTTTATATGTTGATCATAGGACGGTCCAAGTGCTTATCCTTTTTACTCTATTCAAAAGCCCAAGGGTTAAGATCTTTTGCACGGTGTGCGGGCCGTACCATAGAGGTGGCCACCATCATGAGATGAATGGTACATTATTTGATGGCCGTCCATCTTCTGATGGTGGCTATTGAAGGTTGCATCACTCTATGGTGCAGTCCACACACACACACACACACATACATGCCTAATAGTGGCCCAACTGTGAGAAAAAAAATATTTGATCACTATTCTAACACTTTTGAATCATTTGTCCATTTCAATGTTAGCTTAGCATTGCTTAGTGTGCAAATGGCTTAATTTGCATCTAGATGACTACACTAGGATGCTGATGAACTATTGACTGAGAGGTTCGGAGCTCAATTCTAGATGCCCATACAAGCCTGTGTGGAGCTCAATTCAATTGATCCTATGAGTAGAACCCTTATCCAATATGAGATCCGCTCCTCTGTGCCAAGGAAGGTGATGGCTTTGGACCCTACAGAGGTGGTTTAGAACTTTTAATTTCATTATATATAGTGCTGGTACTAGGATATTTCAAACACAGAGCCTGATAGGAAAAGGTCGAGATTAATTCTTTCTTTTGAATACTTGCAGATCTATCTGAACTTTCAAATGAATGGTAATCACATATAGCATAAGGCATAAGGTTAAGATAAACTGATAGTTGTCCTTTTCACAAAAAAATTGGTCAAGACCTATGCATGGTTACATAGAACTTGCTTTCCTAAATCATCAAAGAAAATTTTACAGTTTTGATTATTTGCAGGATGTCTCATCAGTAGAAATCCATATAAATATTAGAATATCAATAAAATCGATTGAATCCTTCTTTTTTGTTGCTTTGTAAGAGTTCATGGAGGAACGACCGAGAGAGGCTGAATCAATCAATAGATTTAATTCTAGAATTATTAAGAAACAGGCTTTATCAGTCTAATGCAATAACCTATTAGCCCAGACCTTCCTTTAACCTATAGGCTAACTTGAAGTTTTTGTCTAGATAGCCTGGATCACTGTAGCCTAACTGGTTTAGATTGAGGTAGCACATAAGTTTTGATCTTAATTTTCATGGTAAGTGCACATATGCATACCTCGTATCTTTGTTGTTTGTACTCTTCAAAGGTTGCCACATACTGTGAGTATGCATTTGAAAGGCCAGCAATCACAACATGAGTGCTTTCATCAAACTCTCCACCCCCACTGCTTATTAGTGCTGACTTCACTGCCTCCCTTAATCTCCTTCCAGCCATTGTAGTGAACTCTACAATGCTCCACCAACACATTGTTAATTATCACAATATAAACATAATATAATCTTCCTCTAACAATATAAACATAACAATATATTCTCTTACCTCCAGGAACCGAGAGTATGACTAGCTTCCCTATCTTTAGTATCTGAACAGGTAGAATCGCTGGCTGATATTTTGTCAAGAAAGAAAATGAAATCAAGACAGTAAAATATTAATGATCAGGACCCAACCATGTTTATATTAATTAGTCCTCATTGTATATTTTATACACACAAGTTCCTTGTTTTCTAAATAACTATATGCATATCTTATACACAGGAGTTCAGGATTCTGGAGGACTTACAGCCCAAGCATAGGGTATGAACATCTCCCCAGTGCTAAGCAAGACTGCCTTGGGCTTCTGGCACTCAACTTGCTGCGGGCTTGGCTCTTTGAGAAAATCCCTGACCTTCTTCCAGTATTCATTAATCTAATTATATGTAACATTACCAGCTTAGTAAACTTGCGATCTACATCTCTTCTTTATAGGGACTTGCTGCAGTGCATTTACTCACCTCAGTGTCTCCTTGTTGGAATCCAAATACCCCAGGGCCATCCGTGGTACCTGCAGCAAATCCTGGGCCAAGTGCAGCAGGACATGTGTGTGCCTTCCTCCCTCCTCCCAACTCCACCTGAAGATTAGTAAAATTGAGATACGTGTGACGGTAGTCCACACTCCCACTTAGCTCCTCTCTTGCAGTATTAAAAAGGTCGATGGCTCTGATGAATTGCCTCTCTCCAATGATTCTAGTGCTCTTTATCTCATCTGGGTATCTAATTATTAGGTAACACAATAGGAGTTACGCAATCAGGAAGCATATATATATAGTTGTGAATGGAACCTACGTACTCCGATGATAGGAAAACTGAGGAGAAAAATTAAGTTGGTGGAGTTTACCCCGGGCCACGGCCTACGCAGAGTTGATCATTTCCATGGCAGGATGAGTGATTGAAGTCACAAGGAAGGCCACTGTCGAGGCAGAAAGCACCCAAGACATTGGGAGTGACATCACCCACATTGGACTGGCAAAATGCCCCTACAAACTTGATCTCGCTGTTCTGCCTTACTTTGAAATTTCTACTGGTTGTCTTGCCACATGATTGCCCTCCCGTGGCTTTGATCCCACTTGCTTTCTTCAGGTTGGTGGACTCTACAGCAAATGCTGTTGTTAATAGGTTATAATTCTTATTAATGTATTGTACCTGTACATACAGATCACCATACCATATTGTATAGGTACCAAACCGGTGTGCATTATGGAGGTATACTTATATCGAACCGGTACATGGTACATACGGAATGTATTGATGATGTAATAAAATGCTACAGGTACAAGGACTGATGCCGAGATAACGAAACTTAGTTTATATATCTTTAAAATAGGCTATCAATTATACTAGTGTCTGTTATATATATATATATATATATATATATATAGTGAAAGGAACATCATGACTCTAATGGCATTAGTTGTAATGGTTTGATTTTATGGTGAAAATGAAGATTGATGAGAATCAGTAGTTCTGTGTTGCACCTGAAAAAAATGTTTTAGCATCCTATGCAATATGGTAGCAAGGTAGAGCAAGGATGTAAACTCCTCACAGGTTTTACACTAATAATAATCATATATTAATTATGCTTTAAGGTGAAAAATATATAATTAATGAACAACATCGCATTAGAAATTGCAAAATTATATACAAAAATATTTGTAGTGATGTGCTTGTGTAGATGTTGCAACAGTAGATGTGAGAATAGATTATATCTCGTGTAGTGTTATTTTAGACTCGCCAAGAATATATATGAAGGTCAGGAAATATTTTTCTGTCAACATTTTTGACTTTTAATAACCATATATATACACTAATATTGATTTAAAATGTTTCACTGCTGCATTAATTAAATTACCTGGTTTAATCATAACAGTAGTTTTTGGCTTTTCAGGTTGGGTACTACTGTTATTGGCAGCAAACCAATCTTCAAATAGCCTGGCAGCAACACCTTTGTTATCCCCACTAATGAGCCTGTTATCTCTGCTCATGGGTCCCATGGGTAGCAAACCAATTGAATGCTCCTATGCTCTCCTGGCTCTTTTCATCCACAAACTTCAGCAGGGTCATTTCAGTGTCCACATCTCTTGCGTACCGTTCTCTCTCCTCAGGTGGGTTGAACAGATAGGCACTGGGCT